>NC_142690.1:20322121-20625151 GCF_056320005.1 Nelumbo lutea | reverse complement strand
ATAAATTCGATATGGTACATTACTATCCATTGGATCAATAAAAGTGATTTCAGATATAGGTGTACAACTACAAGTTACCAAATGTATGATGTGCATCTTTGTTATCCCCATCTGGAAGCAAGCAATCAACGTCCATTGGATCAAATACACCATTAACCGTAAGATAGGCGTCTTGGCTTCAATACCCGTCTCAATGCTCAACACCGTTTTTGTATTTATTTATTGTTAAAAATAGAGAAAAGGATGATTAGATGTGCATAATCACATTCACAATGTAATAAAAAGATGTGATGATGCATATTTAACACTATTACCTAATGTCTTAGGTTGCGTTTGGCACCATTATTGCAGTTTCTTCCTAGAACGTTTTCGGATTGATTATTAAAAATTGATGAGAGAGATGAGATGTTATATTACACAAGAGAGTCACTTCAACTGAAAAAAAAAACGTGTAGGGATTGACCATTGCTGTTTAGAGTTCAAACACCAAATTTTATATTTCAAATTCAATCCAAAACGCTTCTGTTTAATTATGTGACATGACAACTCATATTTTAGCATTAATTTTTAGGGAGTACCAATCAGTCGATATCAGAATTTTTTAGGCCGAGAGTACAGGGGAATGCATCCTGACCGTCAATTGATCCCAAATTCACCGGCAGGATGTGGTTTATAGGGGGGGGGGGGAGGGAGAGGGCTAGTTGTAGGGGGAGGGGCTGGAATTCAGAATTCTGCATCTGTGCATCCATAATATTTCTCCGTAATTTTTATTGATCAACCTCAAATGTTTTATGAAGAAATAACAATGGTATCAAACACAACCTTAGTGAGTTGCTTCAAATGGGGATACTAAAGTGAATATGCCTAGTAAACAAGCAACTGCACCATGAACCATACAAGATCACAGTTGAAATAAGGTTAAATTATAAAGACCCCCCCTGTACTATGGGGTCTGTGATAAAGACCCCCCCCCCGTACTATGACCATGAGACAAAGATCCCCTTCTGTTAGTATTTCGTCCCAAATCCGTCATTGCAATTTTGTTTAATCCCCATACTACCCTTACAATAAGATTTCGGACACTTTTAACCTTCTTTTGAGTAATATGTTTTCTCACCTCTCTTGCAATCAATTTCTCCCTTCCAATAAGGGATTTCTCCTTTGTGACTAATTACAATAGCAAGGGAATTCTTCCTCATGAGTTTTAGCCGCATGGGATTTCATCCTCACGAGTTTCAGTTGTAAGTTCTTACTTCGGTGAGTGACCAATATCAGGAGTTATCCCTTGGTTTCCTTTTTCACTTCATCTGTAGTTCTATTAGGATTATCACACCTAGACGAGTTTTGTCCAAGTTACAGTCATTTCAGTCCAAGGCATGCCTTTCAAAAGAATACGGCTTGGTCATCAAGCATAACAGTTTCGTCTATAGTCACAACTTGATGAACAATTTGTAATTTAAATCATGCCCTTCAACTAAAATGTCGTTAAATCATACCCTTCAATTGAAACAGTTTGATGAACAGTCACCAACCCCATAATGCGACAAGGTCACAATTCAAACTTTGTGACTTTGTTTTGTTCAATTGAATATTGTAGATTCCCCACCCCTGCTGCACCATAATTCTTTACATTGGAAGTGTTATTTCCAAATGTGACTGGAAACTCTAATGTCTGACCCCATTGAATGACATATAAAATGAACAAAATATGCCTAATAGAATATATAAAAGTTTACAAGTTTCCAGTTTGCTCTTGCACCAATTTATCAGTGGGTACAAGTCAGACCGCATATTATTATTAGACTTGAATGGGTACAAATCACCCATTCAAAGAATTCAATGCACCATTTTGATAATGCATCATTACAACTTATCACTGAAGCCCCCTGAATTTGATTGCAACACTGCCTACCTATCATCACTTCCAACATGCAGCAACTTCTAGTTTCCATCTGTCTCCTCTGCTCCTCCCAGGGAGTGCTTCCACCAACAAATATTATAGTTGTCTTTGTTTTTCATTTTTTGTTCATTAACCAGGATTACAAATCTTTCTTTCTTGATAGATTATGTCACGAGTTTTTGTTCTTTATTGTAGAAATTAGTGAATACTCCACTTTCACTTTGCAATCACCAAGTAATCTGATGCTCGAGACAAAGTTTTGTGATTGTCAGAAGAAGTATGTCATTAGGGTTTCTGAGACAGATTCGAACCCACAAAATATGTTTTATACATGCCCTCACAAAGTTGTAAGTGTTATGATAAAGTCAATTTCTTCGCAACATGGCCATTGTTCCTAGTTGTCTTAAAAATGATACTTCATGTCATGCAGGGAAAATAGTCGAATGTCAAGCCTTGTGGTCTTTTCAAATGGGTCATTCCCATCAACCCCTCAGAAGAGGTTACTTCACATATGTGCAATGATGATGTCCAAGCATGCCGTGCAAGGGAGCCGAAGAAGTTCCTAGCTGAGCTGAATGACTGGGTGGAAACTCTAGAGAGCAAATGTGATTAGATGTTAATTGGGATCATGCGCCTCTTGAAAGTTATTGTTCCTTTTGGCTTAGGAAGTAGGGTATTATAGGAGAAGAGAGGAAGAAATGAGTTTTTTTGCATGTTAGAGTGTTAGTGTATACCCTTTGAAGATCTGAACTTCAAAATGACTTCTAACATATAAATGGAACTTAAGACTTTTATTATGATGATAGCTAAAGTATCTGATCTCTAGGGATATATTTTGCTTAAAGATTCTCAAAATTTGTGGTATTGTACATTATGGTTCTAATATGCATTTGAGTTATCTAGTTGCCATTGTTGGTTCTTTCTTGAATTGCCTGTATAACCTTCTAGATTTGCTTGCTTGCTTGAATTCAGCATCATTACTTTCTTGCTTTATCCAACCCCTTAACAATTGGACCATTCCGATTTTGATTCTAGACCTCTGTTCCCGCAAACCAAATTGGACCTTAGCTACTTGGTCTTGTTATTAGCAAGCTTAATTAAGAGTTGGAAAGTGTATAATTTATCCTATTCTAGGAGAATAGTCTTGAACAAGTAAATGTTCTCTTAAAAGAAAAAACAATCCATTGACCTAATCCAATAGGTTAGTGGTTCAACTTGTAAGGTATCTAATTATTGATGAAGCCAATGAGCTCCGAACTTAGAAAGTTGAAGCATACTTAGAAATGATTTTTTTTTTCGAGCACCTAACTTTTGAGAAATGACAGTTTCATAGTTGATTTGTTTACAAAAAAAAAAAAAAATGAGCACCCTGACAATCAAAAATTTGTATCACATGTTCATGAAGTGTACAAAAACATTTCAGCACACTCTACAAAAAGTCCCTATATGCTTCTATGCCGAATTGTGTGTTGTTCCAATCTGTAACATATTTTCATGAAAATAAACAAAAAAAAAGGTCTAATTGACCCATATGTCGAATTAGCAACATCTTCATTCAAAGTCTATGATCCTTGTTGAAATTCTGATGAACTCTATAGGATGATTCTTGCACCACTAGAGTAAAAGTAATGTCAGGGAACTGTAAAAAAAATACCAGATATCAACTTCAGATATTAGGTGTCAGAAGATTCAAATATCAGAGGCTTGTTATTGTAATCCAATCTATGCAATTATTTCGCAAAAATAAAATATTTTAGTAAAACAAATCATTGTACACATCAAGAAATTGTAAACATGCATTCTTATCCTAATGTGGGACTATATGAAAATGTACAAGAAATACTCTGTTGGTTTATGTGGATTGGAAAAAAGAAATACCTGTATCATGCATTAGAACTACAAGAGAGTTGGAAATATTCATCCAACTTGCCTTAATGCAGAGATGGGACAAATCCATGAAAAAATTAAGGGTAATATTGGCAAGAGGAAATCAAAAACTTGGGGCTGGGTTTGAACAGATGACAAAAAATAGTTGTGTAAAGGCTGATTCAACAACAGTCTCTTTCCAATCCCCTGCCCTCAAGGAACTTTGACTGTTTGGTGCTCAATGCAGTACATAGTAGGATAAATTTTGAAAACAGTAAAAAAGTTCTTTGTATACCTGTTATAGCGATACAAAACTTAAAGTACAATTGTAAATGGTAATGCCATATTCCATCTAGTTACAGGTATTCTATTTGCAATTTGCAAATTCTAGATGAGAAAAAAAGATTATCATGTTTGAATTTACAAAGGAGGTATGATAAAATAGCAAGAATCAATTACTCCCTAAAAGCAGGTATGATAAAATAGCAGGAACCAATTACTCTCTGAAAGAGGCATGGTGGATAGAAGGAAACAATTACTATCTAAAAGCAGGCATGCTGGATATGCCTCTTCTATGTTCAATTTGATGGACATTGGGCTGGGGATGTAACACATACCTAGCCTTAAGCTGTAATAAGGGAACATGACTTCCATGTGATGCTTATTGACTAATCAACAGGTCAACATAGGAAAAACAAAGAACCACTTGAATGGAGAAACCAAAAACCTCCTAATCACAGTTATTTTCAAAAAAAAAAACATATTTTCAATATCAGCTCTTAAAAACATATTATTATCTAGCTTTGAAATTATGTTTCATCATCATTTACCAAAAACATGTTTCCAAACATAGTTTCTTTTTTACTTTGCAGCAAAGATAACTTTGAATCAATTTATGAATCTTAAAACAAATTTTTAACAAGTGTGTACCAATTCATCGCATTTCATGCAGCTTACTAACATGTTTCTCGCAACATCATATAGAATTCTTAAGAAATAAGCATTGATCACCAATGCAGCTTATTCATTACAGGCTTGGTCTACTAGACCCAAGCACCACCTCTGGTCTAACCCCCCGGTTGTAATAAGTCCCTAGCAACCCTAGGTGCTCAATCACAATTCCCTAGCAACCCCGGGAGGCCATGGCATCCCTAGACACTCATCATAATTCCTTCACAACCCCAGGAGGCCCTGGAAACCCTACGAGGCCCTACCAACCATACGAGGCTCTGGCAACTACAGACGCTCATCACAATTCCCTAGCAACTTAGGAGGTCCTAGCAACCTTAGGCACTCATCACAATTCCCTAACAACACCAAGAGGCACTCATTGCAATTCCCTAGCAACCCTGGGAGGCCCTAGCTACCCCAAGTGCTCATCATAATTCCCCAACAACCCAAGGAGGCCCTAGCAACCCAAGACGCTCATATCATAAAACCTTGGCTACATAGCAACCCCAAGTGAGTGCCTCACAAAGCCCTACCTTCCCTAGGCATTGCACATTACTAATGAAGCTTTGGGCACTAGTAATCTACCTTATCTTTGTCTATATCACAAATAGACATAGATATTGTAGACCACATAGCTTACTATAATCAAATAGTTGCACAAAAACTTGACACTAGTGAGCTTCAACACTGTCCATCTCACGCCAAAATTAGCAGAGAAAGCACTCTTTCAATTGATTGTTAATCTTTTAACACATTGACCAAACTATGTGACTATATATCACAGACATAGTTCAAATAAAACTACATATATGCATCATGATTTGCAATTTTACCATATGAAGATTATCAATATGCTATAACAAAGCAATTGCAACAAATGCTCAAGAGTAATATTATGTACCTTCCAAAATTCTACACAATAAATGGGGGGGAGTCCTATCACCTTTGTGCCATATTTTCCCCTATCTAATATTTCACTAACCAAAAGCCAAAGTCCTGATACTGTAAACTATTTTCGAACATTTTCTAGTTTTGGAAACTCACCAACAACTTTACTAACAATACAATCACATTTACCTCACAACATATACAGTGCTATGCAATCATTTGGATGTTCCAACAACTTTAGGCATGTATCCTTGCGTTGAGGTTCTATATACACCTTTTGACAAGACATGCTCAACCCAACCCTAGAAGAATTTAAATGGGGGGCTACAAACTGGACTTGGCCTTCCCTCTCTCAAATGTTTCTTGGTAGAATGCCTTCTATCAAGAAATAGGGGGGCTGTAAACTTAAAATGACAAGTCATAATAGACATGATCCTTGACAGAAAACCTTCCATCAAGAAACGTGAAACGTGGAAGGGGGGGTGGGGGCTAAATTATAGGAAACACTAATCTATACCTTACGAAATGCTCCTATGGTTTCACCATCACTTACACCTTCAACACTTTGTACATGATTCGATTGAATTAGAAAACAACTACGAGTCAATATGACAACACCAACACCCATACCCCAAGTCAAGTAGGTCCACTCATACCCCTCATTCCAACAGAGTATAAAATCACAAAGTTTCTTTTCTTTTGCAACACCAACGAAGCCACAATATATAACAAATAAATCAACTCCCCCATTCTCAATCGTCTAATCACAGATACATGACACTAGACAGGCAAAGCAAATCATAAAGGATGCTTATTTACAAGAATACTCTTAATAATAAGCAAAGGTTAATAGCAAAGGTTAAGAGTAAGTAACTATTTTCAGATGACTTACACTTCTTCTAGTCACAACAAGCTGTGATGAGGCATCTCGAGGATGACTAATGAGACAATCGAACACGTCAACCATACCAAGATCATATCCTAGACACATGGCCATGAGAGAACCCATAAAGGGGTGTAGGCAACGTGTTGTCACAGGGTGACATAATGGGTTGCTTAGCTAGAGGTTTTTCTAGGTGTTTCTTGAGGCTCCTAGCCAATTTTGCATGTTTTTGGGGTGTTCAGAGGCATTTTGGGGTGTTTGGAGTGTTCTCCTTGTGTCTAGAAGGGCTAGATGTTGGTGGAACTTTCTAGAACCTTGTAGAACAATCCAGGTTTGTGTGAAACACCCTAGAGGGGTTAGGAGTAATCTAGACTTTCTCTATAGTGTTCTTGTATCTCATGGAATGGGCATCCCCTACAAGATTGTAGAAGGTATAATGTTTTAGAGGTGCTTGTAGATGATGCCAAGTGTACATAGTTCTAGAGGATTCCTTGAGGGGGTTAGTGTATAAATAGGGGTCCCCTCCTTCATTTGCAACAGGAATCCAGGTTGTAAGAGCATTATTTGAGTTGTGTAGTACAATATCTTCATCCTACAATACTTGGTGTGCTCTTGTGCACCTTGGTGTGTGTCTTTAGCATTTAAGAAACCTAGTAAGAAGGGTTTTGGATGTATAGTTTGATTGACTTGCTTGGAGGGCCAAGTGAATGCTATACGACTTAGCCAACGAGAGCAGTCATGTCGTGATAGAGTGCTAGTTATGTGAAAATCCTCAGGAAAAAGGAAACTACTCCTAGAGGGTCCCACTAGAAACTTAGTGAAACCCCAAATGGCATTCATTTGATAGCTGATATAAAGATAGAGATCTTTTTTCTTAATAGGAAAAGTGCTCTTTTGGAATCTTCTGTTTATAGCCTTGGGATCTCCTCTATCAAAGGGGAGAAGAAGCAAGCCAAGGGAGAAGAACTCTCCCTTCTCTCCTCTCTTCCCCTTTCTTCCCTACCGTCCTCTCCGGACCTTTGGAAACTTGACCAGCCACTTATTGAAGTCCATGATAATTACAATTAGCCAAAGGAAAAACCGACAAACAGTAGGAGAGATGAAAGAATGGTAGGATCCATCTAATGGACGCCATAAAGGTTGCGGAATGGGTGGGCGAATTTCAAAAAATTTCCTACCTTCTCCCAACTGGGAATCATATTCCCTAAGTTTAGAATACAATATTCAATGATCCTACTTGAACCATAATCAAACCAGATCTTACCAAAAGATAAATGGGAGGAATATACCTGATCCGGAGAAGCAATATCTCCCAAAGTTGGTGTTCACGCCCAAAGAATGCTCCAAGATCCGTTCCTGCTAAAGATGACACAGCTGTGGATGGAACAGAACCAGTAGAGTGCGTCCTACACACTGGATCCTTCACAAGAATCCTCTGGAAACACTAAACACTGAATCCTTTTAGTCTTTGTTGCAAAACTAATGTCAAGAACAGATTTCTTGACTTTCTTTTTCTGCAAAGATCTAATCTTGCAAAGACAGATGGCGGCGGCAGGAGGAGAACTCTAAAGGCGAAAAGGCTGAACTGCCTGTTTCTTTTTCTGGAGTATGAATGAGATCTTCTCTCAATTCGTAGGAGATATCCTATATCTCTTCAAGGTGGTTCAAAATCTGATATTTCTCTTTCTTGGTTAGGGTTTCTCCTCCTTTCTTCTTGATTAAGAATCCTCCTAATTAGGAGTTATCCCAATCCAAATCAGTATTTGGATAGGGGATAATCTTAATCCTATCTGCAGATAAAGTTAGCTTACTCCTGATCTTATCAGGAGGTTACCAGATTCAAGTCTAATTTGAATTTGGTCTCCAAGAGTGGATAAGGCTAAAGGCCCAATCCTTTTACTAACATTAATCTCAGATTCGCCCCAAGGATGGGTGATCATATCAGCCCACGTCGAAATGGGCTTCTAGCCCATTAAGTGTTCAGTGTCTAATTACATTCCAATCTGCTGCCCAGTTGGGCTTCTTTGTATGGCGTGGGACCCAAGCATTGATCTACACACCAGCCACATGGGTTCGGCCCAGCCTTTAATACAAGGCCCAGCAGAATTCACTGAAAAACTCAATGAACCCCTTGAGTCCATCATATGGACCCTATGGGCCCAACACTTACATTAAGTGGTCCCTGTGCCAAGCCATCTTATAAAAACCCAGGGACTGTGGGCAGGTGCAAGATTAGCCCATCAGGTATTATCCTCAATGGTCTTACACTTAACCTCTCAGCCCTTAATGATCAAGCACTGCCCGACAAGAGAGGACCTCTCCCTCGGCTATAAGGAACAGTGCCGCACTCTCCTCTCACATGGATCCCGGGAATTAAAACCATTTGCAAACAATTTGAAACCGTACATATATATATAAATATATTAATTTTGCAAAACAAAATTCCAACGATTGAAATCAACTGCCGGCAGTTTGGTTTCCATCAGAGAGAGTGCATTCCCGATCATTACCCTTTGTCCGACAAAGTGGTTGATTCTGTCACTATGATCACCCACTCAGATGAATTCTCAAACTGCCCCAACATACCCAGGTTTTGATCCCCGCTAAGGATCTCACTGATTGGCATATCAAAGGCAGCCTGATCCAACACCTGGTGAAGTGTCATAATCGAGTCTAGGGGTCAGGTGTAACTTTCCAGTTTTTGCCCATCTATCTCCAAGGTCCAGGGCAATACTGGAAATCTGGTTCGGTTCAAGGATTCAAGTAATCCCACACTGCATGTGCCTCGGGTCTTACCCTGGTCGCTGAGACAGGCCATCCCAACACTTGGTGGCACACCAGTATCAGCATTGGCAGGATAAATCTCCCCAGACTTATCCAACGGTTGTGAACATTTAAAACTAACACGAGTCTCTATAAATGTCTAGTTTTAGGGTTTTACACAGAATTAAACCAAACAACATGAATCAAACATGCACTTTATTTATTTCCACTAAATAACAAAAGCACATCAAATCAGATTGAAGCTAAGGGCATACAAAAACTGTCTAACAAGAGAAACCCAGTACAGGCCTTCAATCGATGAAGGTCCAATCAGGCAAGGAATGTGTTCTGATAGGAGACCCGAGCCAGAGGTGCTAGGCTCCATGGACTCTCACACAGAGAGGGGCCTTTAGGTAGTGACATTGTTGGGGCTTGGGGTTGTTCTTTTGGGGTGGTGAAGAGTTCACTAAAGAAGCATTTCGAAAGTTCAGAGCAGAAGCTCTAAAGTTACGAACCAAAGAAGGGGCTAAAAGTAATGTCGAAGAGTTTTTGGAAAGCAATGACTCCTTGGGGTTGGTCTCCGTGGCAGTAGAAAGCTAAACAGGCTTATTGACTACTACATGAACACCTCAGTTAAAGATGACAGAAGATGAAGGAAGGCGATTTGGGACAGAGGGAGAGGAGGAAGAGGCAAGGTTTCAAGTTAGATATGCCTCGATGGGTTGTTGGATTCCTGTTTTTTTGGTGGAGGTTCTGGATTCTTGTTTTATTTGTGTTTGTTCTTGGCATGTGGTTCTATGTAGCCGAGGGTATTCGTTGTCTAGTTCCGGAGGGTTGTTGTGTCTCTGTTGAGAGCCTTGGGCTTTACGCCCAGTTTGTATTTTCTTCCTTGTCCTTTTTTTTGTCATTCAATAAATTTTCCCTTTTACGCTTCAAAAGTTATCCAAATCCAACAAATTAGGGTCGAATTCCGATTGAATCGGATCATGATCTTTTTGCAGTCCTAAGAAAGCTATGATTCCAGATGATGCAGCCTGAAATCCTACTTTTGCAACCCAACAAGGTCCAACAACCTTAACAACGATGTCGTTTTGCTACTTAGCACTCAAGCTTCAACCTCATCGTTACCGCATGTTAACTTAACTAATTCAACCTATCAAGATGTGATATCATTTTGGAAAGGGTCCTATAAATGAATGATGAGTTGGTTTAATCAAATTCATTTTTAAGCAAGGGAAAGCTTTCGAAGAGCTGATGTTATTTAATTAGGACCTGTTTGAGATAGCTTCAGCTTTAGCCGAGTTGTTTTTACTGAACTGTACACTGTGAATAAATTGCCAACCAGCTTACTAAAAAGTTGTTTTCTTGAAGCTTTTCGTGTGAAACCCATGGCAAAGCAAAAGCTGCTGCAAGAAAGCCCACTCATAGGGAGGACTGAAGGTACAATGGCTTCTGGCTTTCTTAGATGGGTCCCATATGGGAGCTTATAAGTTAGATTAATTGGTGAAAAATCAGGAGATCCCAAATTAGCTATTAGTCAGTCATTTGAAGGATTGACCGATTCATCCCCCTCGAATAGTTAATCCTCTAGAGCACATCAAAGTAGTTTAATCAGTTTAGCTAAATCTTCAACTCAGCCCTACCAAACGGGTGCTTAACCTTAGAATACCTACCTTGGACCAGGTATTGATTGGCGAAGTCAAAACTTTCATCCTTTTTTCCTAACCAATACAGTGAAATTTTATATCATAAGAATACTAGAGTTTCTGATTCTATATATTAATTATTATCCAACCATAAAAAAAATATTAATTCTTGTCCTTATCTGATTACAACAAAGTCAAGATTGACCTGTTCATCCTTCCTATTCTTCACATACTCTAAATCATGTTTACAATATCAACCGACAATGGAAGTATACGTCAAGCAATATCCCCAGCTAAACAGAGCATTATGGATGAAAATCTTTGTTCAAGAAAGATATGTGCCATGTTTCTGGAAAGCAAGCTGACAGGGATCAAGATGACTGCTTCTAACTCTCACTAATTCTTTGTAGAACAGATCAAGAACAAGATTTCAAAGAAACGAGAGCAGTTGTAGACTAAGTAACAAATTAATTTAATTAATAAACAATTGGTTTGTTTAATCCTAGACTGCACGCAGAGACTATTAGTAGACACAAGAGACCATTTCGTTAGCTTCATTCTATAAATAGCACGGCTCTCATGCCAACCTTCTCACCCGCCATCAATCGACAACCCAATCAGTTCCTTCAAGATTTCCAAATTGATTACAAGTAGTGAAAAAATGGGTTCTCGGATGCTCACATTTCTTGCCATCTTGGCCCTTTGCTCTCAAGCTTTAGCCTCAGATCCAAGTCCCTTGCAAGACTTTTGTGTTGCCATCAACGACACTGAATCTCCTGGTACTATATGCACACTCTCATGGCTTTACTTTCCCATTCTTTCCCTTTGTTTTCTTCCATATCCAATTAACATTATATAATGCTGTTTGATTTTACTTCAAATGCTTTCATTCTTCGCTATCAACTGTTGTTGACAATATTCTTATTTTTCTGAACAGTGTTTGTGAATGGGAAGTTCTGTAAGAATTCAAACTACACAACAGCAGATGATTTCTTCTTTTCCGGCCTTGACAAGCCCGGAAACACATCCAACCCTGTTGGCTCCAAAGTCACTCCAGTAAATGTGATGCAACTACCTGGTCTCAATACTCTTGGCATTTCCTTGGTCCGCATAGACTATGCTCCCTATGGTCTCAATCCGCCCCACACCCACCCCCGAGCCACCGAGGTTCTGGTTGTGTTGGAGGGCAGACTCTACGTGGGCTTCGTCACCTCCAACCCGAACAATCGCCTCTTTACCAAGGTCCTGAACAAGGGAGATGTGTTCGTGTTTCCTGAAGGTCTCATTCACTTCCAGTTCAATGTGGGGCACACCAATGCGGTTGCCTTTGCCGGTTTGAGCAGTCAGAACCCTGGTACAATCACCATTGCTAATGCTGTGTTTGGATCCAAACCACCCATCAAAGATGATGTTCTTGCAAAGGCATTCCAAGTTGACAAGAAGGTGATTGATTACCTTCAAGCTCAGTTCTGGATGGACAATAACTAAAATAAAACATTAGGCTACTACTGCTTGTAATTACTTACTATATATGTAAGCGCAATTCCTTATGTAACCATTCTTAAATATTATAATGATGCGATTGTTTTTCTTTTCTTCTCTGATTCCGTCGCCTTAAGGTTAATTATAATAATGCATAATTACGGCTTTCTGTTTGATTCCTACGTGAAAATAAGAAATCAAAAGATGGTCTGCTACGTTTTGGAAAACTGAGAAGTGAGAATGGTTAAATCCATGATATAAGTGACCCACCTAGACACAAAGTATTCAAATTAAGCTGGCCTGATCGGCCAACTTTTCTTATATATACATTTTTTTTTTCTGAAATTGACTGAAACTTCTGTATTTTAAAAGGATTCACGAAAGACAAAAGGGTAACCAATCGGGTGGGTTTTCATCAAAATTCGGGGGTTGTTTGATTGGTTAAAACCTTGTTGGTATCATGTTTAATTATTTCCGATTTTGAAGTTAGGACCAGACATACCTGCCAAATGGTCTTGGTATTCTCTGCCAGAAATCAATACAAGTAATGGTGCTAAGAGAGATAAATGCTTCAAAGTATCGTCATACAACAAGAAAGCTCATCAAAAGCCATACAACAAATGCTTGTACATTTTCTTTTCCACTTAATTTTGAATACAAAGAGCATTGGGTATGACCAGCCCAGTTACATTTCCATGGACATGATTGCAAGCGGAACTAACTTTTTGTCCAGGAGTCCCCGATGATAACTTTATAGACCTCAATGATATTCCGGTGCAAGGGAATGAGGAACTGCAATTGAAATTGATAGCCACTTCTGTGCTTGAGGTTCCAACCATATCGGCATATTGAACATCGCTTATTTGGATACCAGTAGGCTTCAACAAAGAACAAGTATACGAGAAATTAGTAAACTTTGAATTCATCCACATATACATGATACAACAGAGAAATTATTTCATATGATATAGGGAGGAGAGAGAGAGAGTCTCACCAATTCTTTGCATGCACCACGTACACTGCAATAATTCTGATCAATAATTATAGGGTTTTCTACATTGCTGAAGTTTATTCCCTTGAATGAAATCTTTTTACAGTAACCTTTTCCTGTCTGTAAAAGAAAATGAATAAAATAAAAAAGAGGACTATTGAAGACCCAGTTTCATATATATAGCATCAACCTAGGTTTTAAAAATCGGATTAGACATAGAACCATTTTAGTTATTGGTTTTTAGGTTGAACGGTCCAATTATCTGGTTCGAACAATGACCCGTTCTGATTTAAAAAATAAAAGACAAGCAAAACCATTGTTCGTATCATTGTGATACGCCACATATTGTATCAGAAATGGAGATGAATTGGTGGGTTTTTCGATTTCATACCTGCCATGTCTTGATCCTCACTCCATTGGTCGTGTTGGTAAAAGAGGCATTTCTAACATGAATATTCTCTACTTTCGAGAATGAACCATCCTTACCTAAGCTTCCAATGCTGTCATACACAAAATAAATCAAAAAAAAAAAAAAGTGCAGCATTTTATCAAATTACTATTTCTTCTTCACCTATTTAGAGACCTATATAAAATAAACATTTTGAATATGCATCTTATAGAATTTTTAAGGGGTGTTCCACAATATGGTTGATTTTGTTTTTGGAAACTATATAAAGAATCAGTCAATTTAAAAGCTTAAGCTGTTAAGTGAGGTCATTGAATAGTTTTATTCTCTAACATGCCCCTCACATGAAAGTCCATTGGACTTGAAGTGTGGACAACACAGGCCCACCCAGACCTTATGCTGAAACTTAATTAATTACAATGGAGTGACAAGAACCAGTCAAAGCGACTCTGATACCATCTCAAAGAACCAGTCAAAGGGCTCTATACCAACTGCCATGTTTGTTTTAAAAACAAAACCAATCATCTTGTCAAACCAAACCAGATTTCCTATCTGCCATGAATTGCAGTCACACATCACCGTTTTGAATTGTGAGATGTGTGTCTGCAATTCACAACTCTTAGAGTGTGGGTAGAAAAATTGAGTAGGAAATCTGGGTTCTTGTCGAACATCCCCTGGTATAGCATGAGTTAGCTTACCTTATGCCATGACCTGGACCGCAAATAACATCATTGATCACAATATTTGAAGTGTAATCCCCTATAGAGATACAATCATCACCTGTTTGGCATGGATTTAGTTAAAATGGGAAAGATGGAGAATGAGAAATGATGAAAAAAAATGAGAAAGCTAAAATGGCATAAGAGGGAATAGAAGTTACCAGAGCTTATTTTTGTGTGTTGGATTAACATGTCTTGGGCTGATTGGATGTGGATACCATCAGTGTTTGGGCTATGTCCAGGTGAATTTATAGCAATTCCATTGATATAAAACCCAGTACATCCCATGACGAGGACATGAGTTTGTGGGCTATTGATGAACTGAACATTGCTGAGATGGATTTGGTTGCACTTGAGGAATTTCATCGTCTATATTTACGTTTATTTAAAAATTCATTAATACTTTTATTAAAATTCTCTACTTATATTAAAATGAAAAAAAAAGAAGTCATATATCCTTCCCTAGAATTTGAATTTCATTTTTACAAAACCGTTCTCACAGCTTTTTGTAACCATGCATTGAAAATATTTCCGTATTTATATGTTTTTTATTCACAAATGCACAATTGGAAGGGGCTGTGAGGTTTGAGAGTCTAGATCTCTAATTTGTAATAAAAATACATTACTAGAGGGGAAATACTTACAGTTGGTGCCAATTTAGTGCATCCCTGAAATTAACATTCCATTAGTTTTTAGTAATTAAAAATATCCTTTAAAAATTATTGACAAAAAAATATAATTAAGATTCTACTCACATTCCCAGGATGATATCTGCATGACTGATCCCACCAATCAGAGCCCCGCCCATCAATGACTCCAGATCCACTGACTCTGAGTCCACTTACAGAAGTGAAAGCCATCCAGAGGCTTTGGTCAATCCCCTTCCATGTATCAGTTGTGTTGGGGGCAATTATGGTTCCCATTATCTATACAAATTAAAATTTTGAAATGGGAAATGGACCCATTATACTTAATAGTTAATACCAAAATGTTCAAAAAATAAAAAAGTAATTATCAAGTAAGTTGTTTCTAGTTTTTTATATGTTTTTGATTTTATTTTGATTTTGTACCTTAACACTGATGTTCTGAGCCAAGCAAGGACCCTTAAAAATAACAGGCTTCACCAAAAATGTGATTCCTTTTGGGACAACCATGGTAGGAATGCCTGATGATGCTGAGCACATCATGTTCCAAGCTTTCAAAAATGCCTGCAAATAGGAATTAAAAATTGTCTTGTGATTATTAAATTTCTTTGAGTTGATATCAAAGGAACCCAAATAAGCCAGTGTGGAGCCATTCTGATTCTAAGTGTTTAGTTGAATGGAGTTGAAGAAATGATCATTTTCCTTTGAGAATGAGAATTCATTCCAGCTGACTTCTTTTAAATCAAATAGATAAAAGGAATGGACCATTTTTGTTTCGGTTCCTTTTTTCAGCTATGAACCAAACAGACCCTAAAGTTGTTATAAAGAGTAAACGAAAAATTTACCTGGGAATCATCTGTTTTGCCATCTCCAACTGCTCCATAACGTACAACATTAAAGCTTGTTGAGCCTCCTTTATTAATGCCAAGGCTTGTCGTATTTATGTTGATTGTATGCGCCATCAAATTTCTTTCTGCATTCAAGCATGTTGGCATACAGGAAACCATAGCTAGAGCAACTAGCAGAACAGCCAGAAAATCCTGCAAAATAAAAGAAAATTTGATGAGTTATTTGGCTCACATGGGCAATGCCTAAGAACCCAAATCATATTTTAATATTTTGAGTTAAGAAGCTCCTCACCATGATAATCAGAAGAAAGAAAACACAATCTTATTCCAGTAATAACACTGCTCTTCTTCACATGAAGTGAGGTTGATGATATGAAAAATATAATAATTAAATTATTTTAATAAAGAAAGAAATAAACAACTATCTAATTAGTACTACTTGATTTCCTTTTAACTCTGATTTCTCAGAGTTGAAAGGAAATCTTATCACAGCTGCCTTTTGCAGTCTTGTATACCTCCTTTTATAGAGACTTTTAGTGGTTATGCTTCACATGTTTTTAAGGGTGTTAGTAGTTAGACGCTTTTAACTGTAATTTATTTATAACCAAATAATTCCAACTCACAAAGTAAATATAAGTTGGTCAAAATATGCCTAAGATGGATAAGGAGAAGAAGGGTGAGATTAGCTCGGTCATTGCGCAGCCAATAACATCGCACATGACCCGACTCTTACCATTAGCACTAGTCCGGATCTCCTGTCCATGAAGTTCCCTACGGACTTCGGTATAGGAGTAGCGCGGGGTGACCATCTCGAGTCCCGCAAGTGCTACGTTGCCGCCCTGAAGGGAAAAACCAAGGCGGCCGACGACCTCGAGCTGGAGCGGCCTGCGGAGCAAGGTGAGGAGCGAGCTTTGCCCATGGAGGAAACAGTCGCAATCCTGACTTCAGCTACGGACCCAGCTCGCACACTAAGCATCGGAGCTTCCATCGAAGACCCCCTACGAGCCGAACTGGTGAGTTTTTTACATCAAAATTTAGATATTTTTGCCTGGTCCACGGCCGACATGCCCGGCATTAGCCCCGGACTGATAACTCACAAACTTAATACTGACCCTGTAGTCAGACCCGTTAGATAGAAGAAACGCAACTTAGCCCCAGAACGCTGGAGAGCGGTCGACGAGGAGATCGAGAAGCTCCTCGCAGCAAACTTCATAAGGGAAGTCCATTACCCGAGCTGGGTGGCCAACCCGGTGTTGGTAAAAAAGGCAAGCGGCAAGTGGCGCATGTGCGTCGACTATACCGACCTGAACCGAGCTTGCCCGAAAGATTGCTTCCCCTTCCCCATAATTGATCGCCTAGTGGACGCGACCTCGGGAAACGAGTTGCTAAGCTTCCTGGACGCCTACTCGGGCTTCAACCAAGTTAGGATGGACCCATCCGATGAGAAAAAAACCAGCTTCATAACCGAGTTCGGCCTGTATTGCTACAAAGTCATGCCCTTTGGACTAAAAAATGCCGGGGCGACTTTCCAAAGACTTGTAAAAAAGCTATTTCGGCCCCTGATTGGTACGAAGATAGAGTGCTATGTAGACGACATGGTCGTCAAGACTCAGTTTTCACAAGAGTTAATACAAGACTTAGATTCTATTTTCCAAATCCTGCGTCAGTTTAGCATGAAGTTGAACCCCAACAAGTGTGTCTTCGACGTCACCTCGGGCAAGTTCCTAGGCTACATTGTCAATCGGCGCGGTATTGAGGCCAACCCGGACAAAATGAAAGCCATTCTAGATATGAAACCACCTCGAAAACTTAAAGAGGTTCAGAGGCTAAACGGCCGCATAGCCGCTCTAAGCCGCTTCTTGTCTAAGTCAGCAGACCACTGCCTACCCTTCTTCAAGGCAGTCAAAGGCAAAGGGTTCGAGTGGACCCAGGACTGCCAGTTCGCGTTCGACGAATTAAAAGGTTACCTCGCTAGTGTGCCAACCTTAGCCCGGCCCGAGGTGGGCGAGGTCTTAGAACTGTACCTCTCGGCGAGCAACGAGGCGGTCAGTTCGGTACTGATAAAGGAAACAGACCGGGTCCAACGACCCATATATTATGTTAGTAAAATTTTGCAGGGAGCAGAGGCAAGGTACCCGGAGATAGAAAAACTAGCATACGCCCTAGTAATAGCAGCTCAAAAACTCCGCCCGTACTTCCAGGCTCACACCGTCATCGTCCTAACTGACAAACCTCTGAGACAAGTTTTACTCAAACCCGAAGTCTCCGGTCGACTGACGAAATGGGCCATCGAACTCAGCGAGTACGACCTCCAATACAAACCGAGAACCGCTATCAAGGCCCAAGCTTTGGCAGATTTTATCGCCGAGTGCACTTTCAGCCACGAAGCCCCACAGGTCGAGCCCGAAGTCCCCAGTTCGGGCGAACCCGGAGCTCCTGAGCCCATAGAGTTCGAACCCCGTGAAGTAACAGCCAGTGTGGCATCTCTCCTGGTCAGGCGAAGCGCGAACTGGGATGAGGAGCTCTGGATCCTTCACGTGGATGGTTCCTCGAACCGGTAAGGCAGCGGAGCTGGAATAGTCTTGTGCGGCCCGAGCGGCACAAAAGTAGAATACGCACTACGCTTTGAGTTCGCGACATCCAACAAGGAGGCAGAGTACGAAGCACTGATCGCCGGGCTGGACCTAGCGCGAAAGGTGAAGGCAAAACACTTGGTCATCTGCAGCAATTCTCAGCTCGTGGTAAACCAAGTTACCGGCGAATACGAAGCACGCGATCTCTCCATGATCGCATATTTGGCCAAAGTAAAAGAAGCCCTGCTCAACTTTCGGTCACACATCATCAGGCAAATCCCGAGGTCAGAAAACACTGAGGCCGACGCCCTGTCCCGGTTAGCCAGTACGAGTCACAACAATATGAGAACTGTGTACATAGAGGACCTACCTCGGCCTAGTATTCTCAGGGAGACAGAGGAGGTCGCTCCCGTCTTAGAAGCAGAGCCGAGCTGGATCGATCCACTCGCGAGCTTCCTGATAGACGGGATAGCAGCCGAACCTCTGGCAACTGTTACGGCTCGAAACATACAGAACTTCTTTTGGAAGAACATAGTATGTCGATTCGGGTTACCTCGGGTTCTAATCTCCGACAACGGCAAACAGTTCGAGGATATCAAGTTCCAAGAGTGGTGCCGGAACATGGGGATTCGGCAAAATTTCACGTCAGTCGCGCACCCGCAGGCAAACGGTCAGACGGAAGTAATGAACAGAGCCATCCAGCGCGGACTGAAAGCACGTCTGGATCGAGCTAAGGGATTGTGGGCCGAAGAGCTACCAAGTGTCTTATGGGCTCACCGAACGACCGAAAAAGCAGCCACGGGAGAAACCCCCTTCAACCTCACCTACGGCACTGAAGCAGTGATCCTGGCGGAAATCGAAATACCAACGTTACGATTAGAAACATACGACGATCGGACGAACGGAGTCGAGTTACGCACCAACCTCGGCAACCTGGTCCTCCGTAAGATTATGGTGCCCGAACCCGACATCGGCAAGCTTGGACCTAATTGGGAAGGGCCCTATAAAGTAAAAACAACGCTCGGGGGCGCATACGAACTCGAAACCTTGTGAACTTAAGGCGATACTACCTATAAACCACCTAGCGAAGTGGACGAAATCAGGCCCTATGTGCCACAAGGCAAGCCGAGGAACTTCGGCGTAGACAGCACATTATCAGCTCGGCAAAAAATCAGCTCGCGGCATAAAAGACCACGGAAATTTAAAAACCCGGCAAAGAAACAGCTCGGGGAAGATGAGCAAGGGGAAAAAGACACTCCATTGCAAGAAACAGTACATTGGCAAAAAAAAAAAAATTACATGCCCGGAGCCACTTCTTCGCCATCGGAAGGCACTTCAACAACACCCGAAGGCCCTGCCTCTCCTTCAGAGTCCGGCTCGCCATCGACAGCATTGGCCATCTACTAAGTTATACGTGAAGTGGTTATAGCACTTACATCGAGGTCGGGGTACGTATTCCGGATCATCCACTGGCTCAACTTGAATCCCCTCCTGTAAGAGTCCACCATCAGATCGTCAAAGCGCGGGGAGGCAATGTAGTCTTCAACTGCCTTCTTCTTGGCGTCTTCAATGCCTTGGGAAAAAATCTGTGTTCTCTCCCTGATGTCCTCCTGAAGATATTCGATTTGATGCTGCAAATCCAACTTCAAGTCCGCCATATGCTTAACTACCCCCATGGCCTCGGCGTCATGCTGAGACCTCGCCTGTCTGGCCATCGCGACGCGAGCAACCTCTTCAGCAGCATAAGCAGCCGCCTCAGCAGCCCGGGTATTTGCCTCTGCAGCACGGAAGGCTTCTTCAGTAGCATGAGCGGCAGCCTCAGCAGCTCGCGCCTGTCGCGAGCTCCTCTCCACTTGGGCCGCCAAGGCATGAATCGAAGAATTCACCTACCAAAAGATACAAGTGAGCAAATGACAGCAGAAGCAACAGAATAAAAAAGGAAGATAGAATCTAACTTACCACCATGGCATGTGTTACGGCGCGGCAAGTGACCTGATTCAAGGGAAGATCGGTCCACACTGCGACCTCCTCGGGGAAAGTAGCTTCCCTACTCTTCTGAAGAGCGTAGTTCGGAGTCAACACGCTCCTAAACTCCCCTTGAGCTCCCGAGCCTGAGGGCCCAGCCCGCGTATGAGTAGACCCGAAGTGAGCAGGAGCACTTGAGTACGCAGGAGCGCCCGTATGAGTGGTTTCAGCGTAAGGCGCCCCGGCAGTCTCGTGCACCGGTGGAGTCACTTCGGGCTCCCTAGGCAGATCCTCTGGCGTATGGTCTGGGGCTTGGGGCTCCTCATCCAGGGGCAGCTCGGTACGAGTTCGCTTGGCAACCCGCTTCCTCCTCTTCATACCTTGGAACAAACGCCCCCCACGAGTTCTCTCCGCGTCCATCACACCTACAGAAACGAGTTCGACATCAGAAAAAAATGAAAGAACAAAGCAAGCAAGAAACCGCATAGCTAGAAACCTACCCGAACTCAAGCCGACTGCAATAAGCTTGGCCTCCATTAAGTAGTGGTGGCACTTTAAGCCTTGCCGTGCCCATTGCCGGAGACCCTTCACCGTCTCTTTATCAAGAGCTACGCCCAAATCGGGAGCGGCCTCACCCCACCCGGTCTGAAAGGGCCATCCTTGTGCACTTCGCACACCGAAGTAGTCCCGCTTCCAAGCCGGGACCTTATTAGGAAGATCGTGCAGAAGCTTGAAACCCTGGAGAGGAGAAAAGGTAATACGCCCGTCTCCCCCCAGGAAGAGAACCCGCCTGTCTCTTGAGCATCAAGATAGAGGAGAATATCTCTAAGTCTAAGGGAAAGTTCTGCTCGCAAAAAAGGGAAATTGTCCCCACCAGGTTTCGAATAGAGTTCGGATGAAGCTGACCAATGGTGACACCGAAGTGGTTTATGACTTCGACGAGAAGGGGATGGAAAGGAAGTCGCAACCCTGCAGCGAGCTGCTCTCGAAAAATCACGATCTCGTCGGGACCGTGTTCCCAAGGAAAGCTACCCGAAGGAATAAAATATGTGTACCCCCAGGAAGATTGTAAGACAGAAGTATGGATTGAAGCCCCTCAGGCGTCATGGTCGAAGGGCCAAACCGGTCTAGCATCCGACCTCGGCGGGAGGTAGACGCCAAACTGCCCGAAGCGACTCGACCTACTGGTTCGTAGTCCTCAAACTCCACCTCAGGATCACTGAGGCAGTCTGGGGACACGGCTCGATTGGTGGAACCTACATCGGCCCTACTCGAAGAATCGTATGAGCTATCAAAACTAGACATTGGGGAAAAGACGAATTCAAGAAAGTACTCACCGGAAAGTTTGAAGAAAAACCAAAGAACCGTGAAGACTGTATAACCAACCTTGACGCGAGCTGGAAAAGACTTGGACGTGAGCTGAAAGATTGGACACGAACTCAGTAGACAAACCGCAGAAATGACAAAACAACCGGGGTCACCCACTATTTATAGCTACAGTAACCAAGAATCAACCGTGCAGACCGGAGATGATCCGACGGCCCACGTTCTTACCGACCGCACAACCCTTAAGGTCAAGACGTGATTGGCGCACGTCTTTCCGAAAAAAAAGCAAAATGTCAGCGCACGTCTTTTTGAAACCGACGTCGCTTCGACACGCGTCTTTTCAAAACTGACGCGCCGCACGTCTCCCTCACAGTCGCCCGCGCACGTACAGCAGTGGCGCGCCTTTTTGAAATGATCTGCTGTCACGTCCCAGTGGCGCGAATTGGTTTGAAATTTAAAACGCGCGGTCACAACCACCAGCGTTGTTGAGTAAGCACGTTTCCAGCCTTCTCGGAAACCGAAAGAACCCTAGCAAAAGCGTCTCATGTAGTGAAGGTTCGAAGGACAGGACAAATCCACCAGCTACCTCGCGAAAACTCCCCGCACCATGGCAAGACCCCCGGCGCAAGGAGTGGGGGGGAATTGATGAAGGAAGATTTGGCCCGACCTCTCTATTATGTGACACGTGGCAGAAACAACAGCTCGGCAAAAGGGGCCAAGCCTAGGCAGGAACAAGGGGACACACTTCGCCGAACTGACCCTTGTAACAGCTCGGGATACACTTCGCCGAACTGACCCACCTTGTAACGGCTCGGGATACACTTCGTCGAACTGACCCACCTTGTAACAGCTCGGGATACACTTCGCCGAACTGACCCACTTTGTAACAGCTCGGGATACACTTCGCCGAACTGACCCATCTTGTAACAGCTCGGGATACACTTCGCCGAACTGACCCACCTGTAACAGTTCGGGATACACCTCGCCGAACTGACCTGCCCTATAGATACCTCCGAGCTCAAGACCGCCTCGCTCAGCACTTCGCATCACCTTCTGGGCACCAAAACCAAACAAATCGTACCATGCCTGACACTAAGGAAGTCCGTGCCCGAGGGCGCCACGCCTGACTGACTTGGGATCTGACGTTTGGCAGCAGCACTCTAAACGGCCACCTGCCACCGCCACTGACACCGCCATCTCCAGTTAGACGGTTAGGCAGTAACGGTTCTGTCTCAGCAGAGAGGACGACGGCCGAATTGACAAGCACAAGGGTAATCATACCCGATCTGACAAGGGCCTCGGGACGAGTACACGAAGTGACTATAAGAGCCCCCTGCCCCCCGACAACGGAGGTATGCAAACTTTGAGCTTCGGAGCCTCTATACACTCCTGCATATTTCATATTTAATTATCCTATTAATTAACGCTATTGAAAATTACCACTAAGTTATACCACATTACCACTAATACCAATTAAGGAGAAAAAAAGACATTTTAATCCATCTTTATCAATTTAATTTTCTTACCAATACTATATCAACCATAAAAATAAAGCATATAAAACATATAAAGCAATTAATATTGCCAAAGTACAACATTAATTTTTTTCAGAAACAAAGAATCGCATAACATGAACAGGACCTTTTCCTCTTTTTTAGGATGAATAAAAGTTTTCCCTTCTATCTTAATTAATCTGATTAGAGCATGGGAATTAAGACTGACATGGTCGTCCTTATTGTGTTCACATGTTCTGAACTCTCAAGTAATCTCCAGCTACTCAGATTAAATAAATCCTCTTTGAATTATTAAGGGTTCTAAGAGAAATCAATGGGTATATTCATTAGTATATATATACTTGAACAATCTGATAATTTCAAATGAATGAAAATCTTCTGGAAAGCAAGTTTGTAGGTGTGACATGAGTAGATAACTGTTTCTAACTGTCATTAATTAATTGGATAATATTTCAAAGGAATGGGAGCAGTTGTAGAATGAGTAATTAATTGTAATAAACAATTGGGGTGTTTAATTAGTCCTGGATTGCATGCGGAAACCACAAGGCACTAGACGACCAATTCGTTGGCTTCATTCTATAAATAGAAGAGTTCGAATGCCAACCTTCTCACCCATCAACATTTTTTTCAACAGCTGATATCATTTTGTAAAAGGTCCAAAATCATGAATTCTGATATCAGCTTTTGGAAAAAGCTGATGTTGATATCAGCTTTTGTAGGCCATGTTTTAAATTGATTGATAAAGTCATCAGAATTTTCTTCTATTTTTCTAAGCAACACATTAAAAGAAAAATAAGAAACTAGAGTTTCTGACCATTTCTCAAATACCCTTTTTTAAAATTTCAAGGTTATCCTATTAAGGTAATTGATAGTGCTACAGTTGAACTCTTATTTTAATCGATCTGATGAGCAGAGCAGAGTCAAGTCAGGTAATCCCCACCTTATTAACAGATGACACACACAAATCATGCTTGAAGTCCTTCCTAAGTTTGGGGAAATTTTTGACAGGATATACTTAATGAACTTGGAAATATCTACTACATGTATCAAAATCTTTGTTCAATAAGACTATGCGCCATGTTTTTGGGAAGTAATTAAATATACCGGTAGGTATGAGATGACTGTTTCTTAGTGTCGTTATTTCTTTGAGAAAGTGTCCAAATTAAGAACAAGATTTCAAAGAAACGAGAGCAGTTGTGGACTTTGTAATTAATTCCAATAAACAATTAATCCAATCCTGGATTACACGCGGAGACCAGATCAGAAGATACAACACCATTTCATTGGCTTCACTCTATAAATAGCACAGCTCTCATCCCAACCTTCTCAACCCATCAACCAAGCAATTTGTTCATTTGTTCTGTCAAGACTTCAATATTGCTAACTAGTGAAAAATGAGTTCTAGGATGATTGCAGTTCTTGTCCTCTTGGCCCTTTGCTCTCAAGCTTTAGCCTCTGACCCAAGTCCTCTGCAAGACTTCTGTGTTGCCATTAAAGACACCGAGACTCCAGGTACTACATGCATGCACACTTTAATGGCTCTGCTTGCCCATTATTTTCCTTTCTTTCTCTTCTATCTCTTACCTCTTACACACAATATATACCTTGCATTATAAGTCATGGTTTTGAAAATCGGGCCGTATTGGACGGTTGGACCGGTTGATCTAGGTCTAATTTTGGACCCCAAAACCATCCAATTAAACCGGATGATTGGACCATTTGACCCAGAAAGCAGTGGCGAAAACGGTTTCATTTCTGGTCCGGTTTTTTAAAACCATGCCAAAGGCAGTGCACCTATATACAAATGTTTTTCATTCTTTGCTATCAGCTCTTATTGACTGACAATTTTGTTATTGTTTTCTGAACAGTGTTTGTGAATGGAAAGTTCTGCAAGAATCCAAACTACACAACAGCAGACGATTTCTTCTTTTCTGGCCTTGACAAGCCCGGAAACACATCCAACCCTGTTGGATCCAAAGTCACTCCAGTAAATGTGATGCAATTACCGGGTCTCAATACTCTTGGAATTTCTTTGGTTCGCATAGATTATGCTCCCTACGGCCTGAATCCACCCCACACCCACCCTCGCGCCACCGAGGTTCTGGTTGTGTTGGAGGGCACACTCTACGTGGGTTTCGTCACCTCCAACCCCGAAAATCGCCTCTTCACCAAGGTCCTGAACAAGGGAGATGCGTTTGTGTTCCCTGAAGGTCTCATTCACTTCCAGTTCAACGTGGGGCACACCAATGCCGTCGCCTTTGCCGGTTTGAGTAGTCAGAACCCTGGTACAATCACCATTGCTAATGCTGTGTTTGGATCCAAGCCACCCATCAAAGATGATGTTCTTGAAAAGGCATTCCAGGTCGACAAGAAGGTGATCGATTATCTTCAAGCTCAGTTCTGGATGGACAATAACTAAAACTAAAAACAACCACCACTCCCAATAAGAATACTTTTTATTCCTTCACCAATAATGGAGTTTGTTCCAAGTTCATGAAGATTATGATAATACGATTAGTGTTTGTATCTGTTCTAAATATATGTGATGCTTAATTATAACAATTTAAACAATTATGTATATGTGTTCTGTTTGTTTCCCACTAGAAAATAAAGAAACATGGGCCGATTTATATTGGCTCAGCTTGTTTACAGTTTGAATTTCATATGAAGTGATGTAAATGCATGCAAATGACTAAGGTTCAAGTCTCTTAGTGTACGGTCATGGGTTCAAGTCGTCTTAAATACTTTTAAAATTTCAATTATTCAAAGGCCCAAGCAGTTTCATGAAACCGGGACTAGTTCACCAGTTTTTCAATTAAATTGGTCAGTCAATCAGTTTTCATTAAGGTTTTAGCAACTACAGTTATTGGGATGTAACCAAACTGGCCAAGGGCCCTTGGTCACAATTCAACTGGTCCAATACTTTTAAAATTTCAATTATTTAGAGGCCCAAACAGTTTCATGAAACCGGGACTGGTTCATCGGTTTTTCAATTAAATTGGTCAATCAACTGGTTTTAAGCAACTACAGTTATAGTTATTGGGGTGTAACTAAACTGGCTAAGGGCCCGGGTAACAATTCAACTGGTCCAACCGACTGGTTTCGTCCTGTTTCCTAAACAATGATTGGAACAATTCCTTGACAATTTGACATGGTATTAGCTTAGTGGGCTAGTGTTTGATTTTCACCACCCCTATTATAATTAACTAAATCTCAGCACAAGGTATAATTGGGCCTAAATTTGTCCAGACTTCAACTCTTATAGGCTTTCGCGTGAGGGGCATGTTAGAGAATAGGAACTTAATCTTACAGCTTAAGATTTTAGGTTGAGTGATTCCTTCAAATGGTATTGAAGCTTATTTGACCAAGTGATCAAATATTTGATCATTATAATTGATTTAATTTCAGCACAAGTTATAAGTGGGCTTATGCTTGGCCACACTTCAAGCCCAATGTGATTTCACATGAAAAGACATTTTAAAAAACATAAAAACCTACCATAGCTTAAGATTTTAAGTTAGATAGTTCCTTGAGACTCTACACTCAGAATAATGTATCCAATTTTTTGCTTATAGTACAATTTTTGCATACATACCCAACAACGTTCATATTAGCCATCCATCTTTTAGGCCATATTTGGGAGTACTTAAAACTAAGTGTTTATTTAGGTAATTAAGCACTTATTAGTATTTGGGAAAAAAGCCTGAAATAAGTGCTTATTTTAAAAATAAGGGCTCATTTTTTAAGCCCAAATTTTCAGCTTTTTTTAAGTGCTTATATAATAAAATCTTATTCAATTTTTTTCTTCCAAAATTATCCCTAGTTGAATTTTAAAATACTACTTATAAAATTATCCCTATTTGGATTTTATAAAAGTACTTTTATAAAATGCTTTACATAAAACTGTTTTTATGAAAGTACTTTCAGAAAGTGTTTTTATCAAAATAGTTTATTAAAAGTGCTTTCAAAGGATATTTTTAAAAATTTGAAAGAAAATGAAGGACAAAATAGTCACAAATGCTTATTTAAGTACTTATTAGACAAAAGGCTACCAAACGCCCAATATAAATGTTTATTTTAAAAAATAAACACTCATAAAAGTTGGGTGCCAAATGCAAATAAATGTTTATTCGAATAAACTCTTATTTTTAACTTAAGCAATCCCAAACATAACCTTAATCATCACAATTGCGCCTGACCCCACCTATTACATGATAACTCTTTCTTAGGCAATAGAGGTTTCAACAGATGATATCATTTTGGAAACGGTCCAAAATCATGAATTCTGATTAAATGGTCTAAATAATATTAGCTTTTGGAAAAAAAAAAGCTGATGTTGTTTAGAAAAAAAAAAAAAAGGTGGTAAAATATAAAAACCTCACTTATGACAATCATAAAAACCTCCCCTATATTTTTACTTGAACAAAAACCTCCCTTATAACAATCATAAAAACCTCCCCTATATTTTTACTTGAACAAAAACCTCCCTTATAATTTTGAAAATACATATAGTTACCTCCCTCCCATCATCATTTCAGATGAAAATTGATTATTTAGTACATTTATTCTTTGAAAATACATTATCTTCTTCGCCCAGTAAATGATAACCAGAGGTGGTGAAGAGAACTCCCCATCCTTCCATTCCCCCTCTCTCTACCTTTCTCTCTCCTCTCACTTTCTAGTCTTTTCCAAAACCACATTATATTATCCAAACCCTAAATAACAAACATACAAATCGAGAGTGATCTAACAAATTCTTCAAATAATGTTTTCACTTGTTTTAACTTCGGACAATATTTAAGAAAGAATAGCAAAATGAAAAATCCGTAGGATAAGTAAAAATGATGGGAAAAAACAAAAATGTAGTGAACCAGCGAGTCTTAACTTTAATTTCTCATCTGGCGGAGCCTCAACATCACCATCAGTGATCTCCTACTGCGACCATATAGCCGACGAAAACACAGGTGCTGAGAATTTCCTTCACAGTCCTAGGCAAGTCTTTCACCATCGATCTAGGCCTCATAATTCTAGCAATCTCGATAACATCATCAACAGAAAAGTCGTCTGTGTGCTTAATGTTCTTGGTCTTCTTGTGGTCCCGTTCAGGCTCTTTGAGGGCCTTCATAACAAGAACGGCCATCGACCTTCTTCGGTTCTGTATAGTGAGTTTCGTAGCCATTCTTTCGTTATCTCTTTGGCAATATCTTCTCCGACCTTCTTTGGAGAGAAACCGAGTGAACTCGCCGAACCGACCTCACCACTAGTAACACGCACAAAGACGTCGACATCTCTGGTTTTCGGTTCTTGAAAAGGAAAGGAACAGTGTTTTGGAGGAGGGTATTCTAATATCTAAATTGATAGGCATTTTAAAAAAATGAATACATTAGATCGGCATTTCTCTCTAGGAAGGGAGGTAGTTGCATGTTTTCTAAAAAACACAAGGGAGTTTTTTGTTAAAATGAAAATATAGGAAAAGTTTTTATGATTATCAGAAAACTTAGGGGAGGTTTTTATATTTTAATGAAAAAAAAAACAAAGGACTTGTAGACCACGCTTTACATTGATTGATAAAATCATCAGAATTTTCTTCTGTTTTTCTAAGCAACACAGTAAAAGAAAACAAAGAAGCTAGAGTTTCTGACCATTTCTCAAATACCCCTTTTTAAAAGTTCAAGGTTATCCTATTAAGGTAATTGATAGTGCTACAGTTGAACTCTTATTTTAATCGATCTGATGAGCAGAGCAGAGTCAAAGTCAAGTAATCCCCACCTTCTTAACAGAACAGAGCAGAGCAGAGCAGAGTCAAGGTTATCCTATTAGAGGATATAGTTGATGAACTTGGAAATATCTACTACATGTATCAAAATCTTTGTTCAATAAAACTATGTGCCATGTTTTTGAGAAGTAATTAAATATATCGGTAGGTATGAGATGACTGTTTCTTACTCTCATTATTCTTTGAGAAAGTGTCCAAATTAAGAACAAGATTTCAAAGAAATGAGAGCAGTTGTGGACTTTGTAATTAATTCCAATAAACAATTAATCCAATCCCGGATTACACGCGGAGACCAGATCAGAAGATACAACACCATTTCATTGGCTTCACTCTATAAATAGCACGGTTCTCTTCCCAACCTTCTCAACCCATCAACCAAGCAATTTGTTCATTTGTTCTGTCAAGACTTCAATATTGCTAGTAGTGAAAAATGAGTCCTAGGATGATTGCAGTGCTTGTCCTCTTGGCCCTTTGCTCTCAAGCTTTAGCCTCTGACCCAAGTCCTTTGCAAGACTTTTGTGTTGCCATCAAGGACAGTGACTCTCATGGTACTACATGCATGTACACTTTAATGGCTCTGCTTGCCCATTCTTTCTCTTCTATCTCTTACACACAATACATACCTTGGATTAAAAATCATGAACCGGACTGGACAGTCAGACCGGTTGGTCTGGGTCATGGCTCTGGGTCTTGTTTTGGACCCCAAAACCATCCAATCAAGTGGGATGGTCGGACCATTTCACCCAGGAAGCAGTGGCGAAAACGGTTTCATTTCTGGTCCGGTTTTTTAAAACCATGCCAAAGGCAGTGCACCTATATACAAATGTTTTTCATTCTTTGCTATCAGCTCTTATTGACTGACAATTTTGTTATTGTTTTCTGAACAGTGTTTGTGAATGGAAAGTTCTGCAAGAATCCAAACTACACAACAGCAGACGATTTCTTCTTTTCTGGACTTGACAAGCCCGGAAACACATCCAACCCTGTTGGATCCAAAGTCACTCCAGTAAATGTGATGCAACTACCTGGTCTCAATACTCTTGGCATTTCCTTGGTTCGCATAGACTATGCTCCCTACGGTCTCAATCCGCCCCACACCCACCCCCGCGCCACAGAGGTTCTGGTTGTGTTGGAGGGCAGACTCTACGTGGGCTTCGTCACCTCCAACCCGGACAATCGCCTCTTCACCAAGGTCCTGAACAAGGGAGATGTGTTCGTGTTTCCTGAAGGTCTCATTCACTTCCAGTTCAATGTGGGGCACACCAATGCGGTTGCCTTTGCCGGTTTGAGCAGTCAGAACCCTGGTACAATCACCATTGCTAATGCTGTGTTTGGAGCCAACCCACCCATCAAAGATGATGTTCTTGCAAAGGCATTCCAAGTTGACAAGAAGGTAATTGATTACCTTCAAGCTCAGTTCTGGATGGACAATAACTAAAATAAAACATTACTACTAGGCTGTAACCATTCTTAAAGACTATAATTAATAATGCGATTATTTTTCTTTTTCTTTTTTATCTCCGATTCCGTCGCCTTAAGGTTAATTTTAATAATGAATAGTTATGGCTTTCTGTTTGATTCATGGTCTAAAACTGAAGACAGACAAAAGTGTAACCAATCAGGTGGGTTTTCATCAAAAAGGGTAACCAAAACCTTTTTGGTTGGTATAATGTTTAATTTTCTAGCATAGATTTTTCCAATTTTGAAATTAGGACGAGAGACATACCCACTAAATGGTCTTGGTACTCTCTGCCACTAATCAATACATGTAATGGTGCTAAGAGAGAGAAATTCTTCAAAGTATCGTCATTTGCATTTACATGCATTTGGATTTAAGTAATTAGGCTGCGTTTGGTAAGTGCAAAAAGCATATATATCATTATATCAAGGTAAACACAAGTTTCTTCAAAATATACGAATGCAAATTTGGTTCCGATTTACTTTGATAAATTTTGTATTACCTTTGATTGTGATGGGTGCAACAAGAATTTCAAGATCGGATCCTATCTATTTATCATATTGAGTAACTTTGAGTTCAAAGTATACTTCCATTATCATAAGCTAAATTTTCCCATTTTGAAAGCAAAAATGTCAGAAAAACAAATTTTCGTCTTCAGACATATTCTTATAGGATTACACATTGCAAAACCGAACTGGAGTACAAATTCACATTGGCTTTATAAAACTGAACTGATTAATCAGATAATATCATGTCAGATTTGGTCGATCCATATTTGATCCAGCTATAAACAAATTGAGTTCAATCATCCTCAATATGATCAAATTCAACTTCAAAAATTCAAATCTGGACAATCAGTTTGTACCCATATATATAATTGAATATCCAGCTGATTGACTAGGCTTGGTTATGTTAAGGTGGGATTTGAACCAATGTTCAGAGAATTGGACCAAACATAAAACCAGAAAAAGGAGAGTTTAATGGGTCAGAGGTTCAATCGTAGTCAAACCAAAAGTCAAACTATGATGACATGGCATTAATGTATATATACTACAAGACATGCAAATATTATATATATAATATATTTTACAGCTTTTAATATACTTAATGTGATGGGTGAATGACAAATTTCTTAACTTTTAAAGCAAATGACTAGTGTACATTTTCTTTAAAACATGTATGTAATAAAGTAATATATACAATAAAGAGCCATTAAATAATATAAATAAAGAGATGAATTAGTAGTAATTAAATAATATATGAAAGTCTTATTAAACATTTTTAAAATTTTAATTATTCAAGGTCTCAAGCAGTTTCATGAAACCAGCACTAGTTCACCAGTTTTCCAATTAAATTTGTCGGTCAATCGGTTGTCATTGGGTTTTTAGCAACTACAGTTTTTGGGGTGTAACCAAACCAGCCAAGGGCCTGGGTCACAATTCAACTGGTCCAACACTTTTAAATTTTCAATTATTCAAAGGCCCAAGCAGTTTCATGAAATCAGGACTGGTTCACCAATTTTCCAGTTAAATTGGTTGGTCAATCGGTTTTCATTGGGTTTTTAGCAACTACAGTTATTGGGATGTAACAAAACCGGCCAAGGGCCTAGGTCAAAATTCAACTGGTCCAACCAACTGGTTTGGTCCAGTTTTCTAAACAATGATTGGAATAATTCCTTCACAATTTGACATGCATTAGTTAAGTGAGCTAGTGTTTGATTCTCACCACCCCTATTATAATTAAAATTTCAACTATTCTAGGGCCCAAGCAATTTCATGAAATCGGGACAGCTGGTTCACCGGTTTTCCAATTAAATTGGTCAGTCAATCGGTTTTCATTAGGTTTTTAGCAACTACAAGTATTGGGGTGTAACCAAACCGGTCAAAGGCCACGGTCACAATTCAGCTGGTCGAACCGACTGGTTTGGTCCAGTTTCCTAAACAATGATTGGAACAATTCCTTGACAATTTAACATGGTATTTGATGATGGCAGATTTGGCCCTCCAGTGAAATTGTAACACGTGGCACCTCGTGACAACTAGGAAAACACCCAACCAACAAACTTACGAAGTTGGTGATCCACTCGGGCACCAGTCTGGCCGACCTGGCGCGACCTGCACATGGCCTGACGCGCGCCTGCGCGAGCTGCGTGCGGCCTGCGGCCTGCGCGACCTAGCCGACCTGGACCAGCCTAGCGCATGATCCGGCCAAGCCGCCCATAAGGCGCCCACCGACAAACCTGGCCTAGACACTGACCCGCCAACTAACACAGGTGCCAGCTTGACGACCTGGTCTAGACACTGACCCGTCGACTGACACAGGCGCCGACCTGACGACCTAGCCTAGACACTGACCCGCCGACTAACGCAGGCGCCCCCCTGACAACCCGGCCCATGCGCCGACCTGGCCGCCTGACACAAGCGCCAGCCTGATGACGTCGAGGAGTTCACCACCGTACCTCGGTTCTGACAGGATGCGACGAGTCTTACCGTTTGGAGGCTTTTCACCCACCTAACCTGCGAGGACTCCGGTATATAAAGACATCACCCCCCAAAGGGGAGGGGGATGAAAAAAGGGAAGTAACCCTGCTCTCTAGCTCTCTCATATTATCTTCAAAGCTCTCTACAATAAGAGTGCTAACTTAAGCGTCGGAGAGCCCCCACCGGGAAAATACCCCCGGGACCTCTGATTCAGTTCTCGCAGGTCCTTCAGCTCCCGCCGCCTACGAAGAGGAGGAAAAGATGGAGTTCTCGGAGGTCCCTCAGCTCCCGCCACCTACAAAGAGGAGGAAAAGATGGAGTTCTCACAGGTCCCTTAGCTCCCGCCACCTACAAAGAGGAGGAAAAGACGAAGTTCTTACAGGTCCCTCAGCTCCCACTACCTACAAAGGAAGGAAGACCACCTCATGCTGAGGGCAGTCGAATTGCGCCGCACCAGGGAGCTCCAGCATTCTCTAAGTCACCGGCCGCCTAATAGGTAGTTCGCTACCAGGCAGTTCGCCACCGAGCAGCTCGCCACCGGGCAGTTCGCCACTAGGCAGTTTGCCACTAGGCAGTTCGCCACCAGGCAGTTCGCCACCAAGCAGTTTGCCACCAGGCAGTTTGCCACCAGGCAGTTCGCCACCAGGCAGTTTGCCACCAGGCAGTTCACCACCAAGCAATTCGCCACCAGGCAGTTTGCCACCAGGGAGCTCACCACCAGGTAGTTCGCCACCAGACAGTTCGCCCTAGGCAGTTCTCCACTAAGCAGTTTGCCAGTAGGCAGTTCACCACCAAGTAGCTCATCACTAAGGCACGCCACCACCGGGTCAAATAACGAGGTACTTAGCCAAAAATTTTACATCACAAAACATTGGTACGTGGCCGAAAACGGTTACATCAATTGGCGCCATCTGTGGGAACACGCTACAAAAAGCTAAGTTCTCATCCTACAAAAGCTAAGTTCTCATCTTGCCAAAACTAAGTCCTCACTTTTTAGAAATTGAAGCTATCGCTTTATATTTTACATTTTTTATGAACTCAGAGACTATGCAGGGAGGGACTAAGTAGCTCTACCAACCTTACTTTCAATTCAGATAATGCCACATCAGTCCTCTCCGCAAGGTACCCCCTACAAAGATGAGCTCTTCGTGGCTTCCGCGGGAATTGGCGGCCAACTGACTACATAGGCGCCCTTACTGGTCGAGCCTTCCAAGGCTCCCGTGTGAGCTGGCAACCTAAAGTTAGTAGTGCTGCCCCCGAAGGTCGAGCCCCTAGTAGCTTCTTGTAGGAGTAGGTGACCGGCATTACGAAGCTGATGCAGGCCAAGCCTACAGGCCACATTACTACTTAAGACCCGGTCGCCTCTCCAGCACGGGCAAAGTCAGAAAAGAGTAAACCACTAGTCACTCCAAAGCCTACGGGCCACATTACTACTTAAGACCCGGTCGCCTCTCCGGCACGGGCAAAGTCAAAAAAGAGTAGACCACTAGTCACTCCAAAGCCTACGGGCCACATTCTACCTAAGACCCGGTCACCTCACCGGAAAAGACAAAGTCAAAAATGTATTATCGTAAATACAACTAAGATGCATGTATAAGAAACTATGCATACAACCAGAGGAGAGGATATATATTTCTTGCTCCAACTACATGTTTCAATAAATGATGAATGATCTAGAGTTAGTGTCTTGCGTGGCACATAAATTCGATATGGTACATTACTATCCATTGGATCAATAAAAGTGATTTCAGATATAGGTGTACAACTACAAGTCACCAAATGTATGATGTGCATCTTTGTTATCCCCATCTGGAAGCAAGCAATCAACGTCCATTGGATCAAATACACCATTAACCGTAAGATAGGCGTCTTGGCTTCAATACCCGTCTCAATGCTCAACACCGTTTTTGTATTTATTTATTGTTAAAAATAGAGAAAAGGATGATTAGATGTGCATAATCACATTCACAATGTAATAAAAAGATGTGATGATGCATATTTAACACTATTACCTAATGTCTTAGGTTGCGTTTGGCACCATTATTGCAGTTTCTTCCTAGAACGTTTTCGGATTGATTATTAAAAATTGATGAGAGAGATGAGATGTTATATTACACAAGAGAGTCACTTCAACTGAAAAAAAAAACGTGTAGGGATTGACCATTGCTGTTTAGAGTTCAAACACCAAATTTTATATTTCAAATTCAATCCAAAACGCTTCTGTTTAATTATGTGACATGACAACTCATATTTTAGCATTAATTTTTAGGGAGTACCAATCAGTCGATATCAGAATTTTTTAGGCCGAGAGTACAGGGGAATGCATCCTGACCGTCAATTGATCCCAAATTCACCGGCAGGATGTGGTTTATAGGGGGGGGGGGGGGAGAGGGCTAGTTGTAGGGGGAGGGGCTGGAATTCAGAATTCTGCATCTGTGCATCCATAATATTTCTCCATAATTTTTATTGATCAACCTCAAATGTTTTATGAAGAAATAACAATGGTATCAAACACAACCTTAGTGAGTTGCTTCAAATGGGGATACTAAAGTGAATATGCCTAGTAAACAAGCAACTGCACCATGAACCATACAAGATCACAGTTGAAATAAGGTTAAATTATAAAGACCCCCCCTGTACTATGGGGTCTGTGATAAAGACCCCCCCCGTACTATGACCATGAGACAAAGATCCCCTTCTGTTAGTATTTCGTCCCAAATCCGTCATTGCAATTTTGTTTAATCCCCATACTACCCTTACAATAAGATTTCGGACACTTTTAACCTTCTTTTGAGTAATATGTTTTCTCACCTCTCTTGCAATCAATTTCTCCCTTCCAATAAGGGATTTCTCCTTTGTGACTAATTACAATAGCAAGGGAATTCTTCCTCATGAGTTTTAGTCGCATGGGATTTCATCCTCACGAGTTTCAGTTGTAAGTTCTTACTTCGGTGAGTGACCAATATCAGGAGTTATCCCTTGGTTTCCTTTTTCACTTCATCTGTAGTTCTATTAGGATTATCACACCTAGACGAGTTTTGTCCAAGTTACAGTCATTTCAGTCCAAGGCATGCCTTTCAAAAGAATACGGCTTGGTCATCAAGCATAACAGTTTCGTCTATAGTCACAACTTGATGAACAATTTGTAATTTAAATCATACCCTTCAACTAAAATGTCGTTAAATCATACCCTTCAATTGAAACAGTTTGATGAACAGTCACCAACCCCATAATGCGACAAGGTCACAATTCAAACTTTGTGACTTTGTTTTGTTCAATTGAATATTGTAGATTCCCCACCCCTGCTGCACCATAATTCTTTACATTGGAAGTGTTATTTCCAAATGTGACTGGAAACTCTAATGTCTGACCCCATTGAACGACATATAAAATGAACAAAATATGCCTAATAGAATATATAAAAGTTTACAAGTTTCCAGTTTGTTCTTGCACCAATTTATCAGTGGGTACAAGTCAGACCGCATATTATTATTAGACTTGAATGGGTACAAATCACCCATTCAAAGAATTCAATGCACCATTTTGATAATGCATCATTACAACTTATCACTGAAGCCCCCTGAATTTGATTGCAACACTGCCTACCTATCATCACTTCCAACATGCAGCAACTTCTAGTTTCCATCTGTCTCCTCTGCTCCTCCCAGGGAGTGCTTCCACCAACAAATATTATAGTTGTCTTTGTTTTTCATTTTTTGTTCATTAACCAGGATTACAAATCTTTCTTTTTCGATAGATTATGTCACGAGTTTTTGTTCTTTATTGTAGAAATTAGTGAATACTCCACTTTCACTTTGCAATCACCAAGTAATCTGATGCTTGAGACAAAGTTTTGTGATTGTCAGAAGAAGTATGTCATTAGGGTTTCTGAGACAGATTCGAACCCACAAAATATGTTTTATACATGCCCTCACAAAGTTGTAAGTGTTATGATAAAGTCAATTTCTTCGCAACATGGCCATTGTTCCTAGTTGTCTTAAAAATGATACTTCATGTCATGCAGGGAAAATAGTCGAATGTCAAGCCTTGTGGTCTTTTCAAATGGGTCATTCCCATCAACCCCTCAGAAGAGGTTACTTCACATATGTGCAATGATGATGTCCAAGCATGCCGTGCAAGGGAGCCGAAGAAGTTCCTAGCTGAGCTGAATGACTGGGTGGAAACTCTAGAGAGCAAATGTGATTAGATGTTAATTGGGATCATGCGCCTCTTGAAAGTTATTGTTCCTTTTGGCTTAGGAAGTAGGGTATTATAGGAGAAGAGAGGAAGAAATGAGTTTTTTTGCATGTTAGAGTGTTAGTGTATACCCTTTGAAGATCTGAACTTCAAAATGACTTCTAACATATAAATGGAACTTAAGACTTTTATTATGATGATAGCTAAAGTATCTGATCTCTAGGGATATATTTTGCTTAAAGATTCTCAAAATTTGTGGTATTGTACATTATGGTTCTAATATGCATTTGAGTTATCTAGTTGCCATTGTTGGTTCTTTCTTGAATTGCCTGTATAACCTTCTAGATTTGCTTGCTTGTTTGAATTCAGCATCATTACTTTCTTGCTTTATCCAACCCCTTAACAATTGGACCATTCCGATTTTGATTCTAGACCTCTGTTCCCGCAAACCAAATTGGACCTTAGCTACTTGGTCTTGTTATTAGCAAGCTTAATTAAGAGTTGGAAAGTGTATAATTTATCCTATTCTAGGAGAATAGTCTTGAACAAGTAAATGTTCTCTTAAAAGAAAAAACAATCCATTGACCTAATCCAATAAGTTAGTGGTTCAACTTGTAAGGTATCTAATTATTGATGAAGCCAATGAGCTCCGAACTTAGAAAGTTGAAGCATACTTAGAAATGATTTTTTTTTTCGAGCACCTAACTTTTGAGAAATGACAGTTTCATAGTTGATTTGTTTATAAAAAAAAAAAATGAGCACCCTGACAATCAAAAATTTGTATCACATGTTCATGAAGTGTACAAAAACATTTCAGCACACTCTACAAAAAGTCCCTATATGCTTCTATGCCGAATTGTGTGTTGTTCCAATCTGTAACATATTTTCATGAAAATAAACAAAAAAAAGGTCTAATTGACCCATATGCCGAATTAGCAACATCTTCATTCAAAGTCTATGATCCTTGTTGAAATTCTGATGAACTCTATAGGATGATTCTTGCACCACTAGAGTAAAAGTAATGTCAGGAAACTGTAAAAAAAATACCAGATATCAACTTCAGATATTAGGTGTCAGAAGATTCAAATATCAGAGGCTTGTTATTGTAATCCAATCTATGCAATTATTTCGCAAAAATAAAATATTTTAGTAAAACAAATCATTGTACACATCAAGAAATTGTAAACATGCATTCTTATCCTAATGTGGGACTATATGAAAATGTACAAGAAATACTCTGTTGGTTTATGTGGATTGGAAAAAAGAAATACCTGTATCATGCATTAGAACTACAAGAGAGTTGGAAATATTCATCCAACTTGCCTTAATGCAGAGATGGGACAAATCCATGAAAAAATTAAGGGTAATATTGGCAAGAGGAAATCAAAAACTTGGGGCTGGGTTTGAACAGATGACAAAAAATAGTTGTGTAAAGGCTGATTCAACAACAGTCTCTTTCCAATCCCCTGCCCTCAAGGAACTTTGACTGTTTGGTGCTCAATGCAGTACATAGTAGGATAAATTTTGAAAACAGTAAAAAAGTTCTTTGTATACCTGTTATAGCGATACAAAACTTAAAGTACAATTGTAAATGGTAATGCCATATTCCATCTAGTTACAGGTATTCTATTTGCAATTTGCAAATTCTAGATGAGAAAAAAAGATTATCATGTTTGAATTTACAAAGGAGGTATGATAAAATAGCAAGAATCAATTACTCCCTAAAAGCAGGTATGATAAAATAGCAGGAACCAATTACTCTCTGAAAGAGGCATGGTGGATAGAAGGAAACAATTACTATCTAAAAGAAGGCATGCTGGATATGCCTCTTCTATGTTCAATTTGATGGACATTGGGCTGGGGATGTAACACATACCTAGCCTTAAGCTGTAATAAGGGAACATGACTTCCATGTGATGCTTATTGACTAATCAACAGGTCAACATAGGAAAAACAAAGAACCACTTGAATGGAGAAACCAAAAACCTCCTAATCACAGTTATTTTCAAAAAAAAAAAACATATTTTCAATATCAGCTCTTAAAAAAATATTATTATCTAGCTTTGAAATTATGTTTCATCATCATTTACCAAAAACATGTTTCCAAACATAGTTTCTTTTTTACTTTGCAGCAAAGATAACTTTGAATCAATTTATGAATCTTAAAACAAATTTTAAACAAGTGTGTACCAATTCATCGCATTTCATGCAGCTTACTAACATGTTTCTCGCAACATCATATAGAATTCTTAAGAAATAAGCATTGATCACCAATGCAGCTTATTCATTACAGGCTTGGTCTACTAGACCCAAGCACCACCTCTGGTCTAACCCCCCGGTTGTAATAAGTCCCTAGCAACCCTAGGTGCTCAATCACAATTCCCTAGCAACCCCGGGAGGCCATGGCATCCCTAGACACTCATCATAATTCCTTGACAACCCCAGGAGGCCCTGGCAACCCTACGAGGCCCTACCAACCATACGAGGCTCTGGCAACTACAGACGCTCATCACAATTCCCTAGCAACTTAAGAGGTCCTAGCAACTTAAGAGGTCCTAGCAACCTTAGGCACTCATCACAATTCCCTAACAACACCAAGAGGCACTCATTGCAATTCCCTAGCAACCCTGGGAGGCCCTAGCTACCCCAAGTGCTCATCATAATTCCCCAACAACCCAAGGAGGCCCTAGCAACCCAAGACGCTCATATCATAAAACCTTGGCTACCTAGCAACCCCAAGCGAGTGCCTCACAAAGCCCTACCTTCCCTAGGCATTGCACATTACTAATGAAGCTTTGGGCACTAGTAATCTACCTTATCTTTGTCTATATCACAAATAGACATAGATATTGTAGACCACATAACTTACTATAATCAAATAGTTGCACAAAAACTTGACACTAGTGAGCTTCAACACTGTCCATCTCACGCCAAAATTAGCAGAGAAAGCACTCTTTCAATTGATTGTTAATCTTTTAACACATTGACCAAACTATGTGACTATATATCACAGACATAGTTCAAATAAAACTACATATATGCATCATGATTTGCAATTTTACCATCTGAAGAATATCAATATGCTATAACAAAGCAATTGCAACAAATGCTCAAGAGTAATATTATGTACCTTCCAAAATTCTACACAATAAATGGGGGGAGTCCTATCACCTTTGTGCCATATTTTCCCCTATCTAATATTTCACTAACCAAAAGCCAAAGTCCTAATACTGTAAACTATTTTCGAACATTTTCTAGTTTTGGAAACTCACCAACAACTTTACTAACAATACAATCACATTTACCTCACAACATATACAGTGCTATGCAATCATTTGGATGTTCCAACAACTTTAGGCATGTATCCTTGCGTTGAGGTTCTATATACACCTTTTGACAAGACATGCTCAACCCAACCCTAGAAGAATTTAAATGGGGGGCTACAAACTGGACTTGGCCTTCCCTTTCTCAAATGTTTCTTGGCAAAATGCCTTCTATCAAGAAATAGGGGGGCTGTAAACTTAAAATGACAAGTCATAATAGACATGATCCTTGACAGAAAACCTTCCATCAAGAAACGTGAAACGTGGAAGGGGGGGTGGGGGCTAAATTATAGGAAACACTAATCTATACCTTACGAAATGCTCCTATGGTTTCACCATCACTTACACCTTCAACACTTTGTACATGATTCGATGGAATTAGAAAACAACTACGAGTCAATATGACAACACCAACACCCATACCCCAAGTCAAGTAGGTCCACTCATACCCCTCATTCCAACAGAGTATAAAATCACAAAGTTTCTTTTCTTTTGCAACACCAACGAAGCCACAATATATAACAAATAAATCAACTCCCCCATTCTCAATCGTCTAATCACAGATACATGACACTAGACAGGCAAAGCAAATCATAAAGGATGCTTATTTACAAGAATACTCTTAATAATAAGCAAAGGTTAATAGTAAGTACATGTGGCTCGTCGCCATCGTAACTGTATTGAAAAACCTAAATAAGGACAAGATAGAAAGTCCCTGCCGAGGAGAACAAAACGATCAAAATTGAATAATACACTAAACAATGTATGAGGATCTAAAGTAATTGAAACTTCTTTGTAATAGCAAGATGACACTTTACTGAAATAATGCAAGGATCACACAATTGCGATGAGCACAGAAGGCCATCCGAGGCTTGCGATGGGCATAAGAAACCTTCTAGTACTTGTAATGAGCACAAAGTTATATTCAAGACTAGAGATGAGCATAAAATGGCACCACAAGTCTGTGATGTACCTGATACACTACCAGTACCTTGCGATAAGCATAGAATACATAACAGTTCATGCTGTGATGAATGATGAATAAAGCTTAAGCACCAAAGATAACTATTTTCAGATGACTTACACTTCTTCTAGTCACAACAAGCTGTGATGAGGCATCTCGAGGATGACTAATGAGACAATCGAACACGTCAACCATACCAAGATCATATCCTAGACACATGGCCATGAGAGAACCCATAAAGGGGTGTAGGCAACGTGTTGTCACAGGGTGACATAATGGGTTGCTTAGCTAGAGGTTTTTCTAGGTGTTTCTTGAGGCTCCTAGCCAATTTTGCATGTTTTTGGGGTGTTCAGAGGCATTTTGGGGTGTTTGGAGTGTTCTCCTTGTGTCTAGAAGGGCTAGATGTTGGTGGAACTTTCTAGAACCTTGTAGAACAATCCAGGTTTGTGTGAAACACCCTAGAGGGGTTAGGAGTAATCTAGACTTTCTCTATAGTGTTCTTGTATCTCATGGAATGGGCATCCCCTACAAGATTGTAGAAGGTATAATGTTTTAGAGGTGCTTGTAGATGATGCCAAGTGTACATAGTTCTAGAGGATTCCTTGAGGGGGTTAGTGTATAAATAGGGGTCCCCTCCTTCATTTGCAACAGGAATCCAAGTTGTAAGAGCATTATTTGAGTTGTGTAGTACAATATCTTCATCCTACAATACTTGGTGTGCTCTTGTGCACCTTGGTGTGTGTCTTTAGCATTTAAGAAACCTAGTAAGAAGGGTTTTGGATGTATAGTTTGATTGACTTGCTTGGAGGGCCAAGTGAATGCTATACGACTTAGCCAACGAGAGCAGTCATGTCGTGATAGAGTGCTAGTTATGTGAAAATCCCCAGGAAAAAGGAAACTACTCCTAGAGGGTCCCACTAGAAACTTAGTGAAACCCCAAATGGCATTCATTTGATAGCTGATATAAAGATAGAGATCTTTTTTCTTAATAGGAAAAGTCCTCTTTTGGAATCTTCTGTTTATAGCCTTGGGATCTCCTCTATCAAAGGGGAGAAGAAGCAAGCCAAGGGAGAAGAACTCTCCCTTCTCTCCACTCTTCCCCTTTCTTCCCTATCGTCCTCTCCGGACCTTTGGAAACTTGACCAGCCACTTATTGAAGTCCATGATAATTACAATTAGCCAAAGGAAAAACCGACAAACAGTAGGAGAGATGAAAGAATGGTAGGATCCATCTAATGGACGCCATAAAGGTTGCGGAATGGGTGGGCGAATTTCAAAAAATTTCCTACCTTCTCCCAACTGGGAATCATATTCCCTAAGTTTAGAATACAATATTCAATGATCCTACTTGAACCATAATCAAACCAGATCTTACCAAAAGATAAATGGGAGGAATATACCTGATCCGGAGAAGCAATATCTCCCAAAGTTGGTGTTCACGCCCAAAAAATGCTCCAAGATCCGTTCCTGCTAAAGATGACACAGCTGTGGATGGAACAGAACCAGTAGGGTGCGTCCTACACACTGGATCCTTCACAAGAATCCTCTAGAAACACTAAACACTGAATCCTTTTAGTCTTTGTTGCAAAACTAATGTCAAGAACAGATTTCTTGACTTTCTTTTTCTGCAAAGATCTAATCTTGCAAAGACAGATGGCGGCGGCAGGAGGAGAACTCTAAAGGCGAAAAGGCTGAACTGCCTGTTTCTTTTTCTGGAGTATGAATGAGATCCTCTCTCAATTCGCAGGAGATATCCTATATCTCTTCAAGGTGGTTCAAAATCTGATATTTCTCTTTCTTGGTTAGGGTTTCTCCTCCTTTCTTCTTGATTAAGAATCCTCCTAATTAGGAGTTATCCCAATCCAAATCAGTATTTGGATAGGGGATAATCTTAATCCTATCTACAGATAAAGTTAGCTTACTCCTGATCTTATCAGGAGGTTACCAGATTCAAATCTAATTTGAATTTGGTCTCCAAGAGTGGATAAGGCTAAAGGCCCAATCCTTTTACTAACATTAATCTCAGATTCGCCCCAAGGATGGGTGATCATATCAGCCCACCTCGAAATGGGCTTCTAGCCCATTAAGTGTTCAGTGTCTAATTACATTCCAATCTGCTGCCCAATTGGGCTTCTTTGTATGGCGTGGGACCCAAGCATTGATCTACACACCAGCCACATGGGTTCGGCCCAGCCTTTAATACAAGGCCCAGCCGAATTCACTGAAAAACTCAATGAACCCCTTGAGTCCATCATATGGACCCTATGGGCCCAACACTTACATTAAGTGGTCCCTGTGCCAAGCCATCTTATAAAAACCCAGGGACTGTGGGCAGGTGCAAGATTAGCCCATCAGGTATTATCCTCAATGGTCTTACACTTAACCTCTCAGCCCTTAATGATCAAGCACCGCCCGACAAGAGAGGACCTCTCCCTCGGCTACAAGGAACAATGCCGCACTCTCCTCTCACATGGATCCCGGGAATTAAAACCATTTGCAAACAATTTGAAACCGTACATATATATATATATATAAATATATTAATTTTGCAAAACAAAATTCCAACGATTGAAATCAACTGCCGGCAGTTTGGTTTCCATCAGAGAGAGTGCATTCCCGATCATTACCCTTTGTCCGACAAAGTGGTTGATTCTGTCACTATGATCACCCACTCAGATGAATTCTCAAACTGCCCCAACATACCCAGGTTTTGATCCCCGCTAAGGATCTCACTGATTGGCATATCAAAGGCAGCCTGATCCAACACCTAGTGAAGTGTCATAATCGAGTCTAGGGGTCAGGTGTAACTTTCCAGTTTTTGCCCATCTATCTCCAAGGTCCAGGGCAATACTGGAAATCTGGTTCGGTTCAAGGATTCAAGTAATCCCACACTGCATGTGCCTCGGGTCTTACCCTGGTCGCTGAGACAGGCCATCCCAACACTTGGTGGCACACCAGTATCAGCATTGGCAGGATAAATCTCCCCAAACTTATCCAACGGTTGTGAACATTTAAAACTAACACGAGTCTCTATAAATGTCTAGTTTTAGGGTTTTACACAGAATTAAACCAAACAATATGAATCAAACATGCACTTTATTTATTTCCACTAAATAACAAAAGTACATCAAATCAGATTGAAGCTAAGGGCATACAAAAACTGTCTAACAAGAGAAACCCAGTACAGGCCTTCAATCGATGAAGGTCCAATCAGGCAAGGAATGTGTTCTGATAGGAGACCCGAGCCAGAGGTGCTAGGCTCCATGGACTCTCACACAGAGAGGGGCCTTTAGGTAGTGACATTGTTGGGGCTTGGGGTTGTTCTTTTGGGGTGGTGAAGAGTTCACTAAAGAAGCATTTCGAAAGTTCAGAGCAGAAGCTCTAAAGTTACGAACCAAAGAAGGGGCTAAAAGTAATGTCGAAGAGTTTTTGGAAAGCAATGACTCCTTGGGGTTGGTCGCCGTGGCAGTAGAAAGCTAAACAGGCTTATTGACTACTACATGAACACCTCAGTTAAAGATGACAGAAGATGAAGGAAGGCGATTTGGGACAGAGGGAGAGGAGGAAGAGGCAAGGTTTCAAGTTAGATATGCCTCGATGGGTTGTTGGATTCCTGTTTTTTTGGTGGAGGTTCTGGATTCTTGTTTTATTTGTGTTTGTTCTTGGCATGTGGTTCTATGTAGCCGAGGGTATTCGTTGTCTAGTTCCGGAGGGTTGTTGTGTCTCTGTTGAGAGCCTTGGGCTTTACGCCCAGTTTGTATTTTCTTCCTTGTCCTTTTTTTTGTCATTCAATAAATTTTCCCTTTTACGCTTCAAAAGTTATCCAAATCCAACAAATTAGGGTCGAATTCCGATTGAATCGGATCATGATCTTTTTGCAGTCCTAAGAAAGCTATGATTCCAGATGATGCAGCCTGAAATCCTACTTTTGCAACCCAACAAGGTCCAACAACCTTAACAACGATGTCGTTTTGCTACTTAGCACTCAAGCTTCAACCTCATCGTTACCGCATGTTAACTTAACTAATTCAACCTATCAAGATGTGATATCATTTTGGAAAGGGTCCTATAAATGAATGATGAGTTGGTTTAATCAAATTCATTTTTAAGCAAGGGAAAGCTTTCGAAGAGCTGATGTTATTTAATTAGGACCTGTTTGAGATAGCTTCAGCTTTAGCCGAGTTGTTTTTACTGAACTGTACACTGTGAATAAATTGCCAACCAGCTTACTAAAAAGTTGTTTTCTTGAAGCTTTTCGTGTGAAACCCATGGCAAAGCAAAAGCTGCTGCAAGAAAGCCCACTCATAGGGAGGACTGAAGGTACAATGGCTTCTGGCTTTCTTAGATGGGTCCCATATGGGAAGCTTATAAGTTAGATTAATTGGTGAAAAATCAGGAGATCCCAAATTAGCTATTAGTCAGTCATTTGAAGGATTGACCGATTCATCCCCCTCGAATAGTTAATCCTCTAGAGCACATCAAAGTAGTTTAATCAGTTTAGCTAAATCTTCAACTCAGCCCTACCAAACGGGTGCTTAACCTTAGAATACCTACCTTGGACCAGGTATTGATTGGCGAAGTCAAAACTTTCATCCTTTTTTCCTAACCAATACAGTGAAATTTTATATCATAAGAATACTAGAGTTTCTGACTATTTCTATATATTAATTATTATCCAACCATAAAAAAAATATTAATTCTTGTCCTTATCTGATTACAACAAAGTCAAGATTGACCTGTTCATCCTTCCTATTCTTCACATACTCTAAATCATGTTTACAATATCAACCGACAATGGAAGTATACGTCAAGCAATATCCCCAGCTAAACAGAGCATTATGGATGAAAATCTTTGTTCAAGAAAGATATGTGCCATGTTTCTGGAAAGCAAGCTGACAGGGATCAAGATGACTGCTTCTAACTCTCACTAATTCTTTGTAGAACAGATCAAGAACAAGATTTCAAAGAAACGAGAGCAGTTGTAGACTAAGTAACAAATTAATTTAATTAATAAACAATTGGTTTGTTTAATCCTAGACTGCACGCAGAGACTATTAGTAGACACAAGAGACCATTTCGTTAGCTTCATTCTATAAATAGCACGGCTCTCATGCCAACCTTCTCACCCGCCATCAATCGACAACCCAATCAGTTCCTTCAAGATTTCCAAATTGATTACAAGTAGTGAAAAAATGGGTTCTCGGATGCTCACATTTCTTGCCATCTTGGCCCTTTGCTCTCAAGCTTTAGCCTCAGATCCAAGTCCCTTGCAAGACTTTTGTGTTGCCATCAACGACACTGAATCTCCTGGTACTATATGCACACTCTCATGGCTTTACTTTCCCATTCTTTCCCTTTGTTTTCTTCCATATCCAATTAACATTATATAATGCTGTTTGATTTTACTTCAAATGCTTTCATTCTTCGCTATCAACTGTTGTTGACAATATTCTTATTTTTCTGAACAGTGTTTGTGAATGGGAAGTTCTGTAAGAATCCAAACTACACAACAGCAGATGATTTCTTCTTTTCCGGCCTTGACAAGCCCGGAAACACATCCAACCCTGTTGGCTCCAAAGTCACTCCAGTAAATGTGATGCAACTACCTGGTCTCAATACTCTTGGCATTTCCTTGGTCCGCATAGACTATGCTCCCTATGGTCTCAATCCGCCCCACACCCACCCCCGAGCCACCGAGGTTCTGGTTGTGTTGGAGGGCAGACTCTACGTGGGCTTCGTCACCTCCAACCCGAACAATCGCCTCTTTACCAAGGTCCTGAACAAGGGAGATGTGTTCGTGTTTCCTGAAGGTCTCATTCACTTCCAGTTCAATGTGGGGCACACCAATGCGGTTGCCTTTGCCGGTTTGAGCAGTCAGAACCCTGGTACAATCACCATTGCTAATGCTGTGTTTGGATCCAAACCACCCATCAAAGATGATGTTCTTGCAAAGGCATTCCAAGTTGACAAGAAGGTGATTGATTACCTTCAAGCTCAGTTCTGGATGGACAATAACTAAAATAAAACATTAGGCTACTACTGCTTGTAATTACTTACTATATATGTAAGCGCAATTCCTTATGTAACCATTCTTAAATATTATAATGATGCGATTGTTTTTCTTTTCATCTCTGATTCCGTCGCCTTAAGGTTAATTATAATAATGCATAATTACGGCTTTCTGTTTGATTCCTACGTGAAAATAAGAAATTAAAAGATGGTCTGCTACGTTTTGGAAAACTGAGAAGTGAGAATGGTTAAATCCATGATATAAGTGACCCACCTAGACACAAAGTATTCAAATTAAGCTGGCCTGATCGGCCAACTTTTCTTATATATACATTTTTTTTTTCTGAAATTGACTGAAACTTCTGTATTTTAAAAGGATTCACGAAAGACAAAAGGGTAACCAATCGGGTGGGTTTTCATCAAAATTCGGGGGTTGTTTGATTGGTTAAAACCTTGTTGGTATCATGTTTAATTATTTCCGATTTTGAAGTTAGGACCAGACATACCTGCCAAATGGTCTTGGTATTCTCTGCCAGAAATCAATACAAGTAATGGTGCTAAGAGAGATAAATGCTTCAAAGTATCGTCATACAACAAGAAAGCTCATCAAAAGCCATACAACAAATGCTTGTACATTTTCTTTTCCACTTAATTTTGAATACAAAGAGCATTGGGTATGACCAGCCCAGTTACATTTCCATGGACATGATTGCAAGCGGAACTAACTTTTTGTCCAGGAGTCCCCGATGATAACTTTATAGACCTCAATGATATTCCGGTGCAAGGGAATGAGGAACTGCAATTGAAATTGATAGCCACTTCTGTGCTTGAGGTTCCAACCATATCGGCATATTGAACATCGCTTATTTGGATACCAGTAGGCTTCAACAAAGAACAAGTATACGAGAAATTAGTAAACTTTGAATTCATCCACATATACATGATACAACAGAGAAATTATTTCATATGATATAGGGAGGAGAGAGAGAGAGTCTCACCAATTCTTTGCATGCACCACGTACACTGCAATAATTCTGATCAATAATTATAGGGTTTTCTACATTGCTGAAGTTTATTCCCTTGAATGAAATCTTTTTACAGTAACCTTTTCCTGTCTGTAAAAGAAAATGAATAAAATAAAAAAGAGGACTATTGAAGACCCAGTTTCATATATATAGCATCAACCTAGGTTTTAAAAATCGGATTAGACATAGAACCATTTTAGTTATTGGTTTTTAGGTTGAACGGTCCAATTATCTGGTTCGAACAATGACCCGTTCTGATTTAAAAAATAAAAGACAAGCAAAACCATTGTTCGTATCATTGTGATACGCCACATATTGTATCAGAAATGGAGATGAATTGGTGGGTTTTTCGATTTCATACCTGCCATGTCTTGATCCTCACTCCATTGGTCGTGTTGGTAAAAGAGGCATTTCTAACATGAATATTCTCTACTTTCGAGAATGAACCATCCTTACCTAAGCTTCCAATGCTGTCATACACAAAATAAATCAAAAAAAAAAAAAAGTGCAGCATTTTATCAAATTACTATTTCTTCTTCACCTATTTAGAGACCTATATAAAATAAACATTTTGAATATGCATCTTATAGAATTTTTAAGGGGTGTTCCACAATATGGTTGATTTTGTTTTTGGAAACTATATAAAGAATCAGTCAATTTAAAAGCTTAAGCTGTTAAGTGAGGTCATTGAATAGTTTTATTCTCTAACATGCCCCTCACATGAAAGCCCATTGGACTTGAAGTGTGGACAACACAGGCCCACCCAGACCTTATGCTGAAACTTAATTAATTACAATGGAGTGACAAGAACCAGTCAAAGCGACTCTGATACCATCTCAAAGAACCAGTCAAAGGGCTCTATACCAACTGCCATGTTTGTTTTAAAAACAAAACCAATCATCTTGTCAAACCAAACCAGATTTCCTATCTGCCATGAATTGCAGTCACACATCACCGTTTTGAATTGTGAGATGTGTGTCTGCAATTCACAACTCTTAGAGTGTGGGTAGAAAAATTGAGTAGGAAATCTGGGTTCTTGTCGAACATCCCCTAGTATAGCATGAGTTAGCTTACCTTATGCCATGACCTGGACCGCAAATAACATCATTGATCACAATATTTGAAGTGTAATCCCCTATAGAGATACAATCATCACCTGTTTGGCATGGATTTAGTTAAAATGGGAAAGATGGAGAATGAGAAATGATGAAAAAAAATGAGAAAGCTAAAATGGCATAAGAGGGAATAGAAGTTACCAGAGCTTATTTTTGTGTGTTGGATTAACATGTCTTGGGCTGATTGGATGTGGATACCATCAGTGTTTGGGCTATGTCCAGGTGAATTTATAGCAATTCCATTGATATAAAACCCAGTACATCCCATGACGAGGACATGAGTTTGTGGGCTATTGATGAACTGAACATTGCTGAGATGGATTTGGTTGCACTTGAGGAATTTCATCGTCTATATTTACGTTTATTTAAAAATTCATTAATACTTTTATTAAAATTCTCTACTTATATTAAAATGAAAAAAAAAAGAAGTCATATATCCTTCCCTAGAATTTGAATTTCATTTTTACAAAACCGTTCTCACAGCTTTTTGTAACCATGCATTGAAAATATTTCCGTATTTATATGTTTTTTATTCACAAATGCACAATTGGAAGGGGCTGTGAGGTTTGAGAGTCTAGATCTCTAATTTGTAATAAAAATACATTACTAGAGGGGAAATACTTACAGTTGGTGCCAATTTAGTGCATCCCTGAAATTAACATTCCATTAGTTTTTAGTAATTAAAAATATCCTTTAAAAATTATTGACAAAAAAATATAATTAAGATTCTACTCACATTCCCAGGATGATATCTGCATGACTGATCCCACCAATCAGAACCCCGCCCATCAATGACTCCAGATCCACTGACTCTGAGTCCACTTACAGAAGTGAAAGCCATCCAGAGGCTTTGGTCAATCCCCTTCCATGTATCAGTTGTGTTGGGGGCAATTATGGTTCCCATTATCTATACAAATTAAAATTTTGAAATGGGAAATGGACCCATTATACTTAATAGTTAATACCAAAATGTTCAAAAAATAAAAAAGTAATTATCAAGTAAGTTGTTTCTAGTTTTTTATATGTTTTTGATTTTATTTTGATTTTGTACCTTAACACTGATGTTCTGAGCCAAGCAAGGACCCTTAAAAATAACAGGCTTCACCAAAAATGTGATTCCTTTTGGGACAACCATGGTAGGAATGCCTGATGATGCTGAGCACATCATGTTCCAAGCTTTCAAAAATGCCTGCAAATAGGAATTAAAAATTGTCTTGTGATTATTAAATTTCTTTGAGTTGATATCAAAGGAACCCAAATAAGCCAGTGTGGAGCCATTCTGATTCTAAGTGTTTAGTTGAATGGAGTTGAAGAAATGATCATTTTCCTTTGAGAATGAGAATTCATTCCAGCTGACTTCTTTTAAATCAAATAGATAAAAGGAATGGACCATTTTTGTTTCGGTTCCTTTTTTCAGCTATGAACCAAACAGACCCTAAAGTTGTTATAAAGAGTAAACGAAAAATTTACCTGGGAATCATCTGTTTTGCCATCTCCAACTGCTCCATAACGTACAACATTAAAGCTTGTTGAGCCTCCTTTATTAATGCCAAGGCTTGTCGTATTTATGTTGATTGTATGCGCCATCAAATTTCTTTCTGCATTCAAGCATGTTGGCATACAGGAAACCATAGCTAGAGCAACTAGCAGAACAGCCAGAAAATCCTGCAAAATAAAAGAAAATTTGATGAGTTATTTGGCTCACATGGGCAATGCCTAAGAACCCAAATCATATTTTAATATTTTGAGTTAAGAAGCTCCTCACCATGATAATCAGAAGAAAGAAAACACAATCTTATTCCAGTAATAACACTGCTCTTCTTCACATGAAGTGAGGTTGATGATATGAAAAATATAATAATTAAATTATTTTAATAAAGAAAGAAATAAACAACTATCTAATTAGTACTACTTGATTTCCTTTTAACTCTGATTTCTCAGAGTTGAAAGGAAATCTTATCACAGCTGCCTTTTGCAGTCTTGTATACCTCCTTTTATAGAGACTTTTAGTGGTTATGCTTCACATGTTTTTAAGGGTGTTAGTAGTTAGACGCTTTTAACTGTAATTTATTTACAACCAAATAATTCCAACTCACAAAGTAAATATAAGTTGGTCAAAATATGCCTAAGATGGATAAGGAGAAGAAGGGTGAGATTAGCTCGGTCATTGCGCAGCCAATAACATCGCACATGACCCGACTCTTACCATTAGCACTAGTCCGGATCTCCTGTTCATGAAGTTCCTTACGGACTTCGGTATAGGAGTAGCGCGGGGTGACCAGCTCGAGTCCCGCAAGTGCTACGTTGCCGCCCTGAAGGGAAAAACCAAGGCGGCCGACGACCTCGAGCTGGAGCGGCCTGCGGAGCAAGGTGAGGAGCGAGCTTTGCCCATGGAGGAAACAGTCGCAATCCTGACTTCAGCTACGGACCCAGCTCGCACACTAAGCATCGGAGCTTCCATCGAAGACCCCCTACGAGCCGAACTGGTGAGTTTTTTACATCAAAATTTAGATATTTTTGCCTGGTCCACAGCCGACATGCCCGGCATTAGCCCCGGACTGATAACTCACAAACTTAATACTGACCCTGTAGTCAGACCCATTAGATAGAAGAAACGCAACTTAGCCCCAGAACGCTGGAGAGCGGTCGACGAGGAGATCGAGAAGCTCCTCGCAGCAAACTTCATAAGGGAAGTCCATTACCCGAGCTGGGTGGCCAACCCGGTGTTGGTAAAAAAGGCAAGCGGCAAGTGGCGCATGTGCGTCGACTATACCAACCTGAACCGAGCTTGCCCGAAAGATTGCTTCCCCTTCCCCATAATTGATCGCCTAGTGGACGCGACCTCGGGAAACGAGTTGCTAAGCTTCCTGGACGCCTACTCGGGCTTCAACCAAGTTAGGATGGACCCATCCGATGAGAAAAAAACCAGCTTCATAACCGAGTTCGGCCTGTATTGCTACAAAGTCATGCCCTTTGGACTAAAAAATGCCGGGGCGACTTTCCAAAGACTTGTAAAAAAGCTATTTCGGCCCCTGATTGGTACGAAGATAGAGTGCTATGTAGACGACATGGTCGTCAAGACTCAGTTTTCACAAGAGTTAATACAAGACTTAGATTCTATTTTCCAAATCCTGCGTCAGTTTAGCATGAAGTTGAACCCCAACAAGTGTGTCTTCGACGTCACCTCGGGCAAGTTCCTAGGCTACATTGTCAATCGGCGCGGTATTGAGGCCAACCCGGACAAAATGAAAGCCATTCTAGATATGAAACCACCACGAAAACTTAAAGAGGTTCAGAGGCTAAACGGCCGCATAGCCGCTCTAAGCCGCTTCTTGTCTAAGTCAGCAGACCACTGCCTACCCTTCTTCAAGGCAGTCAAAGGCAAAGGGTTCGAGTGGACCCAGGACTGCCAGTTCGCGTTCGACGAATTAAAAGGTTACCTCGCTAGTGTGCCAACCTTAGCCCGGCCCGAGGTGGGCGAGGTCTTAGAACTGTACCTCTCGGCGAGCAACGAGGCGGTCAGTTCGGTACTGATAAAGGAAACAGACCGGGTCCAACGACCCATATATTATGTTAGTAAAATTTTGCAGGGAGCAGAGGCAAGGTACCCGGAGATAGAAAAACTAGCATACGCCCTAGTAATAGCAGCTCAAAAACTCCGCCCGTACTTCCAGGCTCACACCGTCATCGTCCTAACTGACAAACCTCTGAGACAAGTTTTACTCAAACCCGAAGTCTCCGGTCGACTGACGAAATGGGCCATCGAACTCAGCGAGTACGACCTCCAATACAAACCGAGAACCGCTATCAAGGCCCAAGCTTTGGCAGATTTTATCGCCGAGTGCACTTTCAGCCACGAAGCCCCACAGGTCGAGCCCGAAGTCCCCAGTTCGGGCGAACCCGGAGCTCCTGAGCCCATAGAGTTCGAACCCCGTGAAGTAACAGCCAGTGTGGCATCTCTCCTGGTCAGGCGAAGCGCGAACTGGGATGAGGAGCTCTGGATCCTTCACGTGGATGGTTCCTCGAACCGGTAAGGCAGCGGAGCTGGAATAGTCTTGTGCGGCCCGAGCGGCACAAAAGTAGAATACGCACTACGCTTTGAGTTCGCGACATCCAACAAGGAGGCAGAGTACGAAGCACTGATCGCCGGGCTGGACCTAGCGCGAAAGGTGAAGGCAAAACACTTGGTCATCTGCAGCAATTCTCAGCTCGTGGTAAACCAAGTTACCGGCGAATACGAAGCACGCGATCTCTCCATGATCGCATATTTGGCCAAAGTAAAAGAAGCCCTGCTCAACTTTCGGTCACACATCATCAGGCAAATCCCGAGGTCAGAAAACACTGAGGCCGACGCCCTGTCCCGGTTAGCCAGTACGAGTCACAACAATATGAGAACTGTGTACATAGAGGACCTACCTCGGCCTAGTATTCTCAGGGAGACAGAGGAGGTCGCTCCCGTCTTAGAAGCAGAGCCGAGCTGGATCGATCCACTCGCGAGCTTCCTGATAGACGGGATAGCAGCCGAACCTCTGGCAACTGTTACGGCTCGAAACATACAGAACTTCTTTTGGAAGAACATAGTATGTCGATTCGGGTTACCTCGGGTTCTAATCTCCGACAATGGCAAACAGTTCGAGGATATCAAGTTCCAAGAGTGGTGCCGGAACATGGGGATTCGGCAAAATTTCACGTCAGTCGCGCACCCGCAGGCAAACGGTCAGACGGAAGTAATGAACAGAGCCATCCAGCGCGAACTGAAAGCACGTCTGGATCGAGCTAAGGGATTGTGGGCCGAAGAGCTACCAAGTGTCTTATGGGCTCACCGAACGACCGAAAAAGCAGCCACGGGAGAAACCCCCTTCAACCTCACCTACGGCACTGAAGCAGTGATCCTGGCGGAAATCGAAATACCAACGTTACGATTAGAAACATACGACGATCGGACGAACGGAGTCGAGTTACGCACCAACCTCGGCAACCTGGTCCTCCGTAAGATTATGGTGCCCGAACCCGACATCGGCAAGCTTGGACCTAATTGGGAAGGGCCCTATAAAGTAAAAACAACGCTCGGGGGCGCATACGAACTCGAAACCTTGTGAACTTAAGGCGATACTACCTATAAACCACCTAGCGAAGTGGACGAAATCAGGCCCTATGTGCCACAAGGCAAGCCGAGGAACTTCGGCGTAGACAGCACATTATCAGCTCGGCAAAAAATCAGCTCGCGGCATAAAAGACCACGGAAATTTAAAAACCCGGCAAAGAAACAGCTCGGGGAAGATGAGCAAGGGGAAAAAGACACTCCATTGCAAGAAACAGTACATTGGCAAAAAAAAAAAAATTACATGCCCGGAGCCACTTCTTCGCCATCGGAAGGCACTTCAACAACACCCGAAGGCCCTGCCTCTCCTTCAGAGTCCGGCTCGCCATCGACAGCATTGGCCATCTACTGAGTTATACGTGAAGTGGTTATAGCACTTACATCGAGGTCGGGGTACGTATTCCGGATCATCCACTGGCTCAACTTGAATCCCCTCCTGTAAGAGTCCACCATCAGATCGTCAAAGCGCGGGGAGGCAATGTAGTCTTCAACTGCCTTCTTCTTGGCGTCTTCAATGCCTTGGGAAAAAATCTGTGTTCTCTCCCTGATGTCCTCCTGAAGATATTCGATTTGATGCTGCAAATCCAACTTCAAGTCCGCCATATGCTTAACTACCCCCATGGCCTCGGCGTCATGCTGAGACCTCGCCTGTCTGGCCATCGCGACGCGAGCAACCTCTTCAGCAGCATAAGCAGCCGCCTCAGCAGCCCGGGTATTTGCCTCTGCAGCACGGAAGGCTTCTTCAGTAGCATGAGCGGCAGCCTCAGCAGCTCGCGCCTGTCGCGAGCTCCTCTCCACTTGGGCCGCCAAGGCATGAATCGAAGAATTCACCTACCAAAAGATACAAGTGAGCAAATGACAGCAGAAGCAACAGAATAAAAAAGGAAGATAGAATCTAACTTACCACCATGGCATGTGTTACGGCGCGGCAAGTGACCTGATTCAAGGGAAGATCGGTCCACACTGCGACCTCCTCGGGGAAAGTAGCTTCCCTACTCTTCTGAAGAGCGTAGTTCGGAGTCAACACGCTCCTAAACTCCCCTTGAGCTCCCGAGCCTAAGGGCCCAGCCCGCGTATGAGTAGACCCGAAGTGAGCAGGAGCACTTGAGTACGCAGGAGCGCCCGTATGAGTGGTTTCAGCGTAAGGCGCCCCGGCAGTCTCGTGCACCGGTGGAGTCACTTCGGGCTCCCTAGGCAGATCCTCTGGCGTATGGTCTGGGGCTTGGGGCTCCTCATCCAGGGGCAGCTCGGTACGAGTTCGCTTGGCAACCCGCTTCCTCCTCTTCATACCTTGGAACAAACGCCCCCCACGAGTTCTCTCCGCGTCCATCACACCTACAGAAACGAGTTCGACATCAGAAAAAAATGAAAGAACAAAGCAAGCAAGAAACCGCATAGCTAGAAACCTACCCGAACTCAAGCCGACTGCAATAAGCTTGGCCTCCATTAAGTAGTGGTGGCACTTTAAGCCTTGCCGTGCCCATTGCCGGAGACCCTTCACCGTCTCTTTATCAAGAGTTACGCCCAAATCGGGAGCGGCCTCACCCCACCCGGTCTGAAAGGGCCATCCTTGTGCACTTCGCACACCGAAGTAGTCCCGCTTCCAAGCCGGGACCTTATTAGGAAGATCGTGCAGAAGCTTGAAACCCTGGAGAGGAGAAAAGGTAATACGCCCGTCTCCCCCCAGGAAGAGAACCCGCCTGTCTCTTGAGCATCAAGATAGAGGAGAATATCTCTAAGTCTAAGGGAAAGTTCTGCTCGCAAAAAAGGGAAATTGTCCCCACCAGGTTTCGAATAGAGTTCGGATGAAGCTGACCAATGGTGACACCGAAGTGGTTTATGACTTCGACGAGAAGGGGATGGAAAGGAAGTCGCAACCCTGCAGCGAGCTGCTCTCGAAAAATCACGATCTCGTCGGGACCGTGTTCCCAAGGAAAGCTACCCGAAGGAATAAAATATGTGTACCCCCAGGAAGATTGTAAGACAGAAGTATGGATTGAAGCCCCTCAGGCGTCATGGTCGAAGGGCCAAACCGGTCTAGCATCCGACCTCGGCGGGAGGTAGACGCCAAACTGCCCGAAGCGACTCGACCTACTGGTTCGTAGTCCTCAAACTCCACCTCAGGATCACTGAGGCAGTCTGGGGACACGGCTCGATTGGTGGAACCTACATCGGCCCTACTCGAAGAATCGTATGAGCTATCAAAACTAGACATTGGGGAAAAGACGAATTCAAGAAAGTACTCACCGGAAAGTTTGAAGAAAAACCAAAGAACCGTGAAGACTGTATAACCAACCTTGACGCGAGCTGGAAAAGACTTGGACGTGAGCTGAAAGATTGGACACGAACTCAGTAGACAAACCGCAGAAATGACAAAACAACCGGGGTCACCCACTATTTATAGCTACAGTAACCAAGAATCAACCGTGCAGACCGGAGATGATCTGACGGCCCACGTTCTTACCGACCGCACAACCCTTAAGGTCAAGACGTGATTGGCGCACGTCTTTCCGAAAAAAAAGCAAAATGTCAGCGCACGTCTTTTTGAAACCGACGTCGCTTCGACACGCGTCTTTTCAAAACTGACGCGCCGCACGTCTCCCTCACAGTCGCCCGCGCACGTTCAGCAGTGGCGCGCCTTTTTGAAATGACCTGCTGTCACGTCCCAGTGGCGCGAATTGGTTTGAAATTTAAAACGCGCGGTCACAACCACCAGCGTTGTTGAGTAAGCACGTTTCCAGCCTTCTCGGAAACCGAAAGAACCCTAGCAAAAGCGTCTCATGTAGTGAAGGTTCGAAGGACAGGACAAATCCACCAGCTACCTCGCGAAAACTCCCCGCACCATGGCAAGACCCCCGGCGCAAGGAGTGGGGGGCAATTGATGAAGGAAGATTTGGCCCGACCTCTCTATTATGTGACACGTGGCAGAAACAACAGCTCGGCAAAAGGGGCCAAGCCTAGGCAGGAACAAGGGGACACACTTCGCCGAACTGACCCTTGTAACAGCTCGGGATACACTTCGCCGAACTGACCCACCTTGTAACGGCTCGGGATACACTTCGTCGAACTGACCCACCTTGTAACAGCTCGGGATATACTTCGCCGAACTGACCCACTTTGTAACAGCTCGGGATACACTTCGCCGAACTGACCCATCTTGTAACAGCTCGGGATACACTTCGCCGAACTGACCCACCTGTAACAGTTCGGGATACACCTCGCCGAACTGACCTGCCCTATAGATACCTCCGAGCTCAAGACCGCCTCGCTCAGCACTTCGCATCACCTTCTGGGCACCAAAACCAAACAAATCGTACCATGCCTGACACTAAGGAAGTCCGTGCCCGAGGGCGCCACGCCTGACTGACTTGGGATCTGACGTTTGGCAGCAGCACTCTAAACGGCCACCTGCCACCGCCACTGACACCGCCATCTCCAGTTAGACGGTTAGGCAGTAACGGTTCTGTCTCAGCAGAGAGGACGACGGCCGAATTGACAAGCACAAGAGTAATCATACCCGATCTGACAAGGGCCTCGGGACGAGTACACGAAGTGACTATAAGAGCCCCCTGCCCCCCGACAACGGAGGTATGCAAACTTTGAGCTTCGGAGCCTCTATACACTCCTGCATATTTCATATTTAATTATCCTATTAATTAACGCTATTGAAAATTACCACTAAGTTATACCACATTACCACTAATACCAATTAAGGAGAAAAAAAGACATTTTAATCCATCTTTATCAATTTAATTTTCTTACCAATACTATATCAACCATAAAAATAAAGCATATAAAACATATAAAGCAATTAATATTGCCAAAGTACAACATTAATTTTTTTCAGAAACAAAGAATCGCATAACATGAACAGGACCTTTTCCTCTTTTTTAGGATGAATAAAAGTTTTCCCTTCTATCTTAATTAATCTGATTAGAGCATGGGAATTAAGACTGACATGGTCGTCCTTATTGTGTTCACATGTTCTGAACTCTCAAGTAATCTCCAGCTACTCAGATTAAATAAATCCTCTTTGAATTATTAAGGGTTCTAAGAGAAATCAATGGGTATATTCATTAGTATATATATACTTGAACAATCTGATAATTTCAAATGAATGAAAATCTTCTGGAAAGCAAGTTTGTAGGTGTGACATGAGTAGATAACTGTTTCTAACTGTCATTAATTAATTGGATAATATTTCAAAGGAATGGGAGCAGTTGTAGAATGAGTAATTAATTGTAATAAACAATTGGGGTGTTTAATTAGTCCTGGATTGCATGCGGAAACCACAAGGCACTAGACGACCAATTCGTTGGCTTCATTCTATAAATAGAAGAGTTCGAATGCCAACCTTCTCACCCATCAACATTTTTTTCAACAGCTGATATCATTTTGTAAAAGGTCCAAAATCATGAATTCTGATATCAGCTTTTGGAAAAAGCTGATGTTGATATCAGCTTTTGTAGGCCATGTTTTAAATTGATTGATAAAGTCATCAGAATTTTCTTCTATTTTTCTAAGCAACACATTAAAAGAAAAATAAGAAACTAGAGTTTCTGACCATTTCTCAAATACCCTTTTTTAAAATTTCAAGGTTATCCTATTAAGGTAATTGATAGTGCTACAGTTGAACTCTTATTTTAATCGATCTGATGAGCAGAGCAGAGTCAAGTCAGGTAATCCCCACCTTATTAACAGATGACACACACAAATCATGCTTGAAGTCCTTCCTAAGTTTGGGGAAATTTTTGACAGGATATACTTAATGAACTTGGAAATATCTACTACATGTATCAAAATCTTTGTTCAATAAGACTATGCGCCATGTTTTTGGGAAGTAATTAAATATACCGGTAGGTATGAGATGACTGTTTCTTAGTGTCGTTATTTCTTTGAGAAAGTGTCCAAATTAAGAACAAGATTTCAAAGAAACGAGAGCAGTTGTGGACTTTGTAATTAATTCCAATAAACAATTAATCCAATCCTGGATTACACGCGGAGACCAGATCAGAAGATACAACACCATTTCATTGGCTTCACTCTATAAATAGCACAGCTCTCATCCCAACCTTCTCAACCCATCAACCAAGCAATTTGTTCATTTGTTCTGTCAAGACTTCAATATTGCTAACTAGTGAAAAATGAGTTCTAGGATGATTGCAGTTCTTGTCCTCTTGGCCCTTTGCTCTCAAGCTTTAGCCTCTGACCCAAGTCCTCTGCAAGACTTCTGTGTTGCCATTAAAGACACCGAGACTCCAGGTACTACATGCATGCACACTTTAATGGCTCTGCTTGCCCATTATTTTCCTTTCTTTCTCTTCTATCTCTTACCTCTTACACACAATATATACCTTGCATTATAAGTCATGGTTTTGAAAATCGGGCCGTATTGGACGGTTGGACCGGTTGATCTAGGTCTAATTTTGGACCCCAAAACCATCCAATTAAACCGGATGATTGGACCATTTGACCCAGAAAGCAGTGGCGAAAACGGTTTCATTTCTGGTCCGGTTTTTTAAAACCATGCCAAAGGCAGTGCACCTATATACAAATGTTTTTCATTCTTTGCTATCAGCTCTTATTGACTGACAATTTTGTTATTGTTTGTGAATGGAAAGTTCTGCAAGAATCCAAACTACACAACAGCAGACGATTTCTTCTTTTCTGGACTTGACAAGCCCGGAAACACATCCAACCCTGTTGGATCCAAAGTCACTCCAGTAAATGTGATGCAACTACCTGGTCTCAATACTCTTGGCATTTCCTTGGTTCGCATAGACTATGCTCCCTACGGTCTCAATCCGCCCCACACCCACCCCCGCGCCACAGAGGTTCTGGTTGTGTTGGAGGGCAGACTCTACGTGGGCTTCGTCACCTCCAACCCGGACAATCGCCTCTTCACCAAGGTCCTGAACAAGGGAGATGTGTTCGTGTTTCCTGAAGGTCTCATTCACTTCCAGTTCAATGTGGGGCACACCAATGCGGTTGCCTTTGCCGGTTTGAGCAGTCAGAACCCTGGTACAATCACCATTGCTAATGCTGTGTTTGGAGCCAACCCACCCATCAAAGATGATGTTCTTGCAAAGGCATTCCAAGTTGACAAGAAGGTAATTGATTACCTTCAAGCTCAGTTCTGGATGGACAATAACTAAAATAAAACATTACTACTAGGCTGTAACCATTCTTAAAGACTATAATTAATAATGCGATTATTTTTCTTTTTCTTTTTTATCTCCGATTCCGTCGCCTTAAGGTTAATTTTAATAATGAATAGTTATGGCTTTCTGTTTGATTCATGGTCTAAAACTGAAGACAGACAAAAGTGTAACCAATCAGGTGGGTTTTCATCAAAAAGGGTAACCAAAACCTTTTTGGTTGGTATAATGTTTAATTTTCTAGCATAGATTTTTCCAATTTTGAAATTAGGACGAGAGACATACCCACTAAATGGTCTTGGTACTCTCTGCCACTAATCAATACATGTAATGGTGCTAAGAGAGAGAAATTCTTCAAAGTATCGTCATTTGCATTTACATGCATTTGGATTTAAGTAATTAGGCTGCGTTTGGTAAGTGCAAAAAGCATATATATCATTATATCAAGGTAAACACAAGTTTCTTCAAAATATACGAATGCAAATTTGGTTCCGATTTACTTTGATAAATTTTGTATTACCTTTGATTGTGATGGGTGCAACAAGAATTTCAAGATCGGATCCTATCTATTTATCATATTGAGTAACTTTGAGTTCAAAGTATACTTCCATTATCATAAGCTAAATTTTCCCATTTTGAAAGCAAAAATGTCAGAAAAACAAATTTTCGTCTTCAGACATATTCTTATAGGATTACACATTGCAAAACCGAACTGGAGTACAAATTCACATTGGCTTTATAAAACTGAACTGATTAATCAGATAATATCATGTCAGATTTGGTCGATCCATATTTGATCCAGCTATAAACAAATTGAGTTCAATCATCCTCAATATGATCAAATTCAACTTCAAAAATTCAAATCTGGACAATCAGTTTGTACCCATATATATAATTGAATATCCAGCTGATTGACTAGGCTTGGTTATGTTAAGGTGGGATTTGAACCAATGTTCAGAGAATTGGACCAAACATAAAACCAGAAAAAGGAGAGTTTTATGGGTCAGAGGTTCAATCGTAGTCAAACCAAAAGTCAAACTATGATGACATGGCATACATGTATATATACTACAAGACATGCAAATATTATATATATAATATATTTTACAGCTTTTAATATACTTAATGTGATGGGTGAATGGCAAATTTCTTAACTTTTAAAGCAAATGACTAGTGTACATTTTCTTTAAAACATGTATGTAATAAAGTAATATATACAATAAAGAGCCATTAAATAATATAAATAAAGAGATGAATTAGTAATAATTAAATAATATATGAAAAAAAAGAGGTCATGGGTTCAAGTTCTTATTAAACATTTTTAAAATTTTAATTATTCAAGGTCCCAAGCAGTTTCATGAAACCAGCACTAGTTCACCAGTTTTCCAATTAAATTTGTCGGTCAATCGGTTGTCATTGGGTTTTTAGCAACTACAGTTTTTGGGGTGTAACCAAACCAGCCAAAGGCCTGGGTCACAATTCAACTGGTCCAACACTTTTAAATTTTCAATTATTCAAAGGCCCAAGCAGTTTCATGAAATCAGGACTGGTTCACCAATTTTCCAGTTAAATTGGTTGGTCAATCGGTTTTCATTGGGTTTTTAGCAACTACAGTTATTGGGATGTAACAAAACCGGCCAAGGGCCTAGGTCAAAATTCAACTGGTCCAACCAACTGGTTTGGTCCAGTTTTCTAAACAATGATTGGAATAATTCCTTCACAATTTGACATGCATTAGTTAAGTGAGCTAGTGTTTGATTCTCACCACCCCTATTATAATTAAAATTTCAACTATTCTAGGGCCCAAGCAATTTCATGAAATCGGGACTGCTGGTTCACCGGTTTTCCAATTAAATTGGTAAGTCAATCGGTTTTCATTAGGTTTTTAGCAACTACAAGTATTGGGGTGTAACCAAACCGGTCAAAGGCCAGGGTCACAATTCAGCTGGTCCAACCGACTGGTTTGGTCCAGTTTCCTAAACAATGATTGGAACAATTCCTTGACAATTTAACATGGTATTTGATGATGGCAGATTTGGCCCTCCAGTGAAATTGTAACACGTGGCACCTCGTGACAACTAGGAAAACACCCAACCAACAAACTTACGAAGTTGGTGATCCACTCGGGCACCAGTCTCGCCGACCTGGCGCGACCTGCACATGGCCTGACGCGCGCCTGCGCGAGCTGCGTGCGGCCTGCGGCCTGCGCGACCTAGCCGACCTGGACCAGCCTAGCGCATGATCCGGCCAAGCCGCCCATAAGGCGCCCACCGACAAACCTGGCCTAGACACTGACCCGCCAACTAACACAGGTGCCAGCTTGACGACCTGGTCTAGACACTGACCCGTCGACTGACACAGGCGCCGACCTGACGACCTGGCCTAGACACTGACACGCCGACTAACGCAGGCGCCCCCCTGACAACCCGGCCCATGCGCCGACCTGGCCGCCTGACACAAGCGCCAGCCTGATGACCTCGAGGAGTTCACCACCGTACCCCGGTTCTGACAGGATGCGACGAGTCTTACCGTTTGGAGGCTTTTCACCCACCTAACCTGCGAGGACTCCCGTATATAAAGACATCACCCCCCAAAGGGGAGGGGGATGAAAAAAGGGAAGTAACCCTGCTCTCTAGCTCTCTCATATTATCTTCAAAGCTCTCTACAATAAGAGTACTAACTTAAGCGTCGGAGAGCCCCAACTTTGGAAATAACTGATGTTGTTGCCACGTTTTAAATTGATTGATAAAGTCATCAGAATTTTCTTCTATTTTTCTAAGCAACACAGTAAAAGAAAAATAAGAAACTAGAGTTTCTGATCATTTCTCAAATACCCCTTTTTAAAATTTCAAGGTTGATAGTGCTACAGTTGAACTTTTATTTTAATCGATCTGATGAGCAGAGCAGAGTCAAGATTGATCTGGTCTCCTTTCTACTTTACATATCCTAACGTATACATATTTATAATATCAACCAACCGTAAGTACACGTACGTCAAGTAATGCCCTCACCTTATTAACAGTTGACACACAAACTTACGAAGTTGGTGATCCACTCGGGCACCAGTCTCGCCGACCTGGCGCGACCTGCACATGGCCTGACGCGCGCCTGCGCGAGCTGCGTGCGGCCTGCGGCCTGCGCGACCTAGCCGACCTGGACCAGCCTAGCGCATGATCCGGCCAAGCCGCCCATAAGGCGCCCACCGACAAACCTGGCCTAGACACTGACCCGCCAACTAACACAGGTGCCAGCTTGACGACCTGGTCTAGACACTGACCCGTCGACTGACACAGGCGCCGACCTGACGACCTGGCCGCCTGACACAAGCGCCAGCCTGATGACCTCGAGGAGTTCACCACCGTACCCCGGTTCTGACAGGATGCGACGAGTCTTACCGTTTGGAGGCTTTTCACCCACCTAACCTGCGAGGACTCCCGTATATAAAGACATCACCCCCCAAAGGGGAGGGGGATGAAAAAAGGGAAGTAACCCTGCTCTCTAGCTCTCTCATATTATCTTCAAAGCTCTCTACAATAAGAGTGCTAACTTAAGCGTCGGAGAGCCCCCACCGGAAAAATACCCCCGGGACCTCTGATTCAGTTCTCGCAGGTCCTTCAGCTCCCGCCGCCTACGAAGAGGAGGAAAAGATGGAGTTCTCGGAGGTCCCTCAGCTCCCGCCACCTACAAAGAGGAGGAAAATATGGAGTTCTCACAGGTCCCTTAGCTCCCGCCACCTACAAAGAGGAGGAAAAGATGAAGTTCTTACAGGTCCCTCAGCTCCCACTACCTACAAAGGAAGGAAGACCACCTCATGCTGAGGGCAGTCGGATTGCGCCACACCAGGGAGCTCCAGCATTATCTAAGTCACCGGCCGCCTAATAGGTAGTTCGCTACCAGGCAGTTCGCCACCGAGCAGCTCGCCACCGGGCAGTTCGCCACCGAGCAGCTCACCACCGGGCAGTTCGCCACTAGGCAGTTTGCCACTAGGCAGTTCGCCACCAGGCAGTTCACCACCAAGCAGTTTGCCACCAGGCAGTTTGCCACCAGGCAGTTCGCCACCAGGCAGTTTGCCACCAGGCAGTTCACCACCAAGCAATTCGCCACCAGGCAGTTTGCCACCAGGGAGCTCACCACCAGGTAGTTCGCCACCAGACAGTTCGCCACCAGGCAGTTCGCCCTAGGCAGTTCTCCACTAAGCAGTTTGCCAGTAGGCAGTTCACCACCAAGTAGCTCATCACTAAGGCACGCCACCACCGGGTCAAATAACGAGGTACTTAGCCAAAAATTTTACATCACAAAACATTGGTACGTGGCCGAAAACGGTTACATCAATTGGCGCCATCTGTGGGAACACGCTACAAAAAGCTAAGTTCTCATCCTACAAAAGCTAAGTTCTCATCTTGCCAAAACTAAGTCCTCACTTTTTAGAAATTGAAGCTATCGCTTTATAGTTTACATTTTTTATGAACTCAGAGACTATGCAAGGAGGGACTAAGTAGCTCTACCAACCTTACTTTCAATTCAGATAATGCCACATCAGTCCTCTCCGCAAGGTACCCCCTACAAGGATGAGCTCTTCGTGGCTTCCGCGGGAATTGGCGGCCAACTGACTACATAGGCGCCCTTACTGGTCGAGCCTTCCAAGGCTCCCGTGTGAGCTGGCAACCTAAAGTTAGTAGTGCTGCCCCCGAAGGTCGAGCCCCTACTAGCTTCTTGTAGGAGTAGGTGACCGGCATTACGAAGCTGATGCAGGCCAAGCCTACAGGCCACATTACTACTTAAGACCCGGTCGCCTCTCCAGCACGGGCAAAGTCAGAAAAGAGTAAACCACTAGTCACTCCAAAGCCTACGGGCCACATTACTACTTAAGACCCGGTCGCCTCTCCGGCACGAGCAAAGTCAAAAAAGAGTAGACCACTAGTCACTCCAAAGCCTACGGGCCACATTACTACCTAAGACCCGGTCACCTCACCGGAAAAGACAAAGTCAAAAAAGAGTAGACCACTAGTCACTCCAAAGCCTATGGGCCACATTACTACTTAAGACCCGGTCGCCTCTCCGGCACGGGCAAAGTCAAAAAAGAGTAGACCACTAGTCACTCCAAAGCCTACGGGCCACATTACTACTTAAGACCCGGTCACCTCTCCGGAAAAGACAAAGTCAAAAAAGAGTAGACCACTAGTCACTCCAAAGCCTATGGGCCACATTACTACTTAAGACCTGGTCGCCTCTCTGGCACGGGCAAATTTAGAAAAGAGTAGACCACTGGTCACTCCCAAAGCCTACAGGCCACATTACTACTTAAGACTCGGTCGCCTCTTCGGCACGGGCAAAGTTAGAAAAGAGTAGACCACTGGTCACTCCCAAAGCCTACGGGCCACATTACTACTAAAGACCCGGTCGCCTCTCCGGCGCGGGCAAAAGTCAAAGAAGAGTAGACTACGAGTCCCTCCCAAAGCCTACGGGCCACACTAGTAATTGGATCAGCACTTACTAGCTCATCGACTTATGGGCCAAAAGAAATCTACTCCCTTCGTTGAGTTACTATCAGCTCGGGAGTGGGGGGCTATTGATGATGGCAGATTTGGCCCTCCAGTGAAATTGTGGCACGTGGCACCTCGTGACAACTAGGAAAACACCCAACCAACAAACTTACGAAGTTGGTGACCCACCCGGGCACCAGTCTGGCCGGCCTGACGCGACCTGCATGCGGCCTGACGCGCGCCTGCGCGAACTGCACACAGCCTGCGTGAACTGCGCACAGCCTGCGCGAGCTGCGTGCGGCGTGAGGCCTGCGCGACCTAGCCGACCTGGACCAGCCTAGCGTATGATCTGGCCAAGCCGCCCATAAGGCGCCCACCGACAAACCTGGCCTAGACACTGACCCGCCAACTAACACAGGCGCCAGCTTGACGACCTGGTCTAGACACTGACCCGTCGACTGACACAGACGCCGACCTGACGACCTGGCCTAGACACTAACACGCCGACTAACGCAGGTGCCCCCCTGACAACCCGGCCCAGGCGCCGACCTAGCTGCCTGACACAAGCGCCAGCCTGACGACCTCGAGGAGTTCACCACCGTACCCCGGTTCTGACAAGATGCGACGAGTCTTACCATTTGGAGGCTTTTCACACACGTAACCCGCGAGGACTCCAGTATATAAAAACCGCACCCCCCAAAGGGGAGGGGGATGAAAAAAGGGAAGTAACCCTGCTCTCTAGCTCTCTCATATTATCTTCAAAGCTCTCTACAATAAGAGTGCTAACTTAAGCGTCGGAGAGCCCCCACCGGGAAAATACCCTCAGGACCTCTGATTCAGTTCTCGCAGGTCCTTCAGCTCCCGCCGCCTACGAAGAGGAGGAAAAGATGGAGTTCTCGGAGGTCCCTCAGCTCCCGCCACCTACAAAGAGGAGGAAAAGATGGAGTTCTCGCAGGTCCCTTAGCTCCCGCCACCTACAAAGAGGAGGAAAAGATGAAGTTCTTGCAGGTCCCTCAGCTCTCGCTACCTACAAAGGAAGGAAGACCACCTCATGCTGAGGGCAGTCGGATTGCGCCGCACCAGGGAGCTCCAGCATTCTCTAAGTCACCGGCCGACTAGTAGGTAGTTCGCTACCAGGCAGTTCGCCACGAGCAGCTCACCACCGGGCAGTTCGCCACTAGGCAGTTTGCCACCAGGCAGTTTGCCACCAGGCAGTTCACCACCAAGCAGTTCACCACCAGGCAGTTTGCCACCAGGGAGCTCACCACCAGGTAGTTCGCCACCAGACAATTCGCCACCGGGCAGTTCACCACCAGGCAGTTCGCCCCAGGCAGTTCTCCACCAAGTAGCTCATCACTAAGGCACACCACTACCGGGTCAAATAACGAGGTACTTAGCCAAAAATTTTACATCACAAAACATTGGTACGTGGCCGAAAACGGTTACATCAGTATTAGCTAAGTGGACTAGCAGTGTTTGATTCTCACCACCCCTATTATAATTAACTAAATTTCAGCACAAGGTATAAGTGGACCTAAATTTGTCCAGACTTCAATTCCTATAGACTTTTGCGTGATGGGGCATGTTAGAGATAAAAACTTAACCTTAGAGCTTAATCTTTTAGGTTGAATGGTTCCTTCAAATGGTATTAAAGCTTATTTGACCAAGTGATCTAATATTTGATCATTATAGTCCTCATTATAATTTATTTAATTTCAGCACAAGTTATAAGTGGGCTTATGCTTGGCCAAGCTTCAAGCCCAATGTGATTTCACGTGAAAAGACATGCTAAAAAGATAAAACCCTATAACAGCTTAAGATTTTAAGTTAGACAGATCCTTGAGACTCTACACTCAAAGACTTAACGTATCCAATGTTTTGCTTATATTACAAGTTTTGCATACATACCCAACAACGTTCATATTAGCCTTCCCTCTTTTAGGCCATATTTGGAAGTGCAAATAATTATTTAGGCCATTAAGCACTTATTGGTATTTGGGAAATAAGCTTGAAATAAGTACTTATTTTAAAAATAAGGACTTATTTTTTAAGCCTAAATTTCCAGCTTTTTTTAAGTGCTTATACAATAAATACTTATTCAATTTTTTTCTTCCAAAATTGCCCCTAGTTGAATTTTAAAATGCCACATAAAATTATCCCTAATTGAATTTTATAAAATTACTTTTATAAAATGATTTTCATAAAAGTGTTTTTATGAAAGTACTTTCATAAAAGTGTCTTTATAAAAAATTATTTATTAAAGTTCTTTCAAAGGGTATATTTTGAAAATTTGAAAGAAAGTGAATGACAAAATAGTCACTAATGCTTATTTAAGTACTTATTAGAGAAAAAGACTACCAAACACCCAATATAAAATAAGTGCTTATTTTAAAAAATAAACACTTTAAAAAGTTGGATATCAAATACAAATAAATATTTATTCGTTAACTTAAACACCCCCAAACATGACCTTAGTCACAATTCAACCTGACCCCTCCTATTACATGATAACTCTTTCTTAGGCAATAGAGGTTTTCAACAGCTGATATAATTTTGGAAAAGGTCCAAAATCATGAATTCTGATTAAATGGTCTAAATAACATCAGCTATTTCTAAATAACACCAACTTTGGAAATAGCTGATGTTGTTGCCACGTTTTAAATTGATTGATAAAGTCATCAGAATTTTCTTCTATTTTTCTAAGCAACACAGTAAAAGAAAAATAAGAAACTAGAGTTTCTGATCATTTCTCAAATACCCCTTTTTAAAATTTCAAGGTTGATAGTGCTACAGTTGAACTTTTATTTTAATCGATCTGATGAGCAGAGCAGAGTCAAGATTGATCTGGTCTCCTTTCTACTTTACATATCCTAACGTATACATATTTATAATATCAACCAACCGTAAGTACACGTACGTCAAGTAATGCCCTCACCTTATTAACAGTTGACACACAAATCATGCTTGAATTCCTTCCCTAAGTTTGGGGAAATTGTTGGAATATATTAGAGGATATAGTTGATGAACTTGGAAATATCTATTACATGTATCAAAATCTTTGTTCAATAAAACTATGTGCCATGTCTTTGAGAAGAATTAAATACATCGGTAGGTATGATATGACATCTTACTGTCGTTATTTCTTTAAGAAAGTGTCCAAATTAAGAACAAGATTTCAAAGAAACGAGAGCAGTTGTGGACTTTGTAATTAATTCCAATAAACAATTAATCCAATCCTGGATTACACGCGGAGACCAGATCAGAGGATACAAGACCATTTCATTGGCTTCGCTCCATAAATAGCAAGCTCTCATCCCAACCTTCTCAACCCATCAACCAAACAATTTGTTCATTTGTTCTGTCAAGACTTCAATATTGCTAGCTAGTGAAAAATGAGTGCTAGGATGATCGCACTTCTTGTCCTCTTGGCCCTTTGCTCTCAAGCTTTAGCCTCTGACCCAAGTCCTCTGCAAGACTTCTGTGTTGCCATTAAAGACACTGAGACTCCTGGTACTACATCTGCTCTCCCATTCTTTCTCTTTGTTTTTCTTCTGTCACTTGCACAAAATGCAGCCCTATACTTCCACGCATTCAACCAACTAACATCATATTTACTTTTTAAGGCCTTCCTTTGTTTTGGGAATTTTGAAAGAATTAATTACTTTTTAAAGCCTTCGTTTGTTTTTGTTTTAAGGCCTTTGTTTGTTTATGGTTTCTATTGACTATTTTACCCATATTCTTATTTTAGAAATATGTGGGATTTATGGCAAAATTGATTTTCCTGCGTATCACTTATCTTGGTAAGTGAAACCCTTTTCGGATTTGGGTAAGTTGATGAACTTCCCAATAGATGATAAATGAAAACAAATTAAAATAGTCAAAAAGGCCTCTATAAGATATATTTACCCAGGTAAATTAAACAAAAAAAGAAATTGGGGTAAGTGCACTTAGCTAGGTAAAAAGAGCCTAGATGTAGTGGCACGTTAGGTAAGCAAAATGAGTGAGCACGTAATAGCTGTATGACACATGTCCTAGATAATGCGCCTTTAATTCAAATGTTTTTGTTTTGTTAGACAAAATTATCCTTTATTTTATTATCTTTGTTAAAATAATTAAAAATAAAAACAACGAAAAAGAAAAACCTAAACGTGTTGGGAGTTGGGACTCATTTACGTTTTTTCTTTTTCATTGTTTTTATTTTTAATTATTTTGACCAAGATAATAAAATAATGGGTAATTTCTATCTAACAAAATAAAAATGTTTGGACTAAAGGCACATTAATTAGGACATGTGTCGCACAGCTATTACGTGCTCACTCACTCTGCTTACCTAATGTGCCTACTACATCCAGACCCAAGTAGGGTAAAAAAGTTTTCGATAAACTAAAAAGAACCTAAATGTGTTTCATTTCTTTGTTCACAACTGTTGTTGACATTTGACAATATTCTTATTTTTCTGAACAGTGTTCGTGAATGGGAAGTTTTGCAAGAATCCAAACTACACAACAGCAGATGATTTCTTCTTTTCCGGCCTTGACAAGCCCGGAAACACGTCCAACCCTGTTGGCTCCAAAGTCACTCCAGTCAATGTGATGCAATTACCAGGTCTCAATACTCTTGGCGTTTCCTTGGTTCGCATAGATTATGCTCCCTACGGCCTGAATCCACCCCACACCCACCCCCGCGCCACCGAGGTGTTAGTTGTGTTGGAGGGTACACTCTACGTAGGCTTCGTCACCTCCAATCCTGAAAATCGCCTTATTACCAAGACCCTTAACAAGGGAGATGTATTTGTATTCCCAGTTGGTCTCATTCACTTCCAGTTCAACGTGGGGCACACCAATGCCGTCGCCTTTGCCGGTTTGAGCAGTCAGAACCCTGGTACAATCACCATTGCTAATGCTGTGTTTGGATCCAAGCCACCCATCAAAGATGATGTTCTTGCAAAGGCATTCCAGGTCGACAAGAAGGTGATCGATTATCTTCAAGCTCAGTTCTGGATGGACAACAACTAGAACTAAAAACAACCACCACTCCCAATAAAAATACTTTTTATTCCTTCACCAATAATGGGGTTTGTTCCAAGTTCATGAAGATTATCATAATGTGATTAGTGTTTGTATCTGTTCTAAATATATGTGATGCTTAATTATAACAATTTAAACAATTATGTATACGGGTTCTGTTTGTTTCCCACTAGAAAATAAAGAAACATGGGTCGATTTATATTGGTTCAGTTTGTTTAATTACAGTTCGAATTTCATTTGAAGTGATGTAAATGCATGCAAATAGGTTGATCGTAAATTCTGGCTTTATTTTTTTGTGCTTCTGATTTAATTTTGTCTTTTTGTTTGTGAGAAATAAAATGATGTATTTTCCACCTTACATTAAATAGAAAAAGAGGTAAGAGTAGTGTTGTTTGTTTGGGACTGAAGTAGAAAACAAGAGGATGTTGATCCTGTCTTTGTATATATGAGAGAGAATTGAATTGAAGGTGGTATAAATTTAGCATCAATTTTTGGCATAAAATACACTTCCACCTATGATTAAAAATATGTAAAATTAAACCAGATGCAAAATTTGTATAGTTTTATAGATTTGGGCTGAAAACAAACAGAGCCTTAGGTTTTGTTGACAGGGTATACAGATCAATCTAATGGCAATAAATAATGCTAATAACCCTCTTTACCAAGAGATGTATGGAATATACGTGACCGTCCTAAAAACAATGTATTCAAAGCTAGACCGGTAACCAGACTCATTTTGCTTCAGTGATTGAGATTTGAGAATGATGGATGTTTGCTGCATTGTTGTAAGAAGGCCCGGACCGAACAGTTGAATCGTTAAACGGCGGAACCAGTGACCTTTTTGGGCCCCAGTTAAATGACTTGGAAAAAGCTCTAAGCCTTTGAGTTCGGGTTCAGGCTCTAAACATTAGTCCCAATTATTATTTTTTGGTCTGGGCTTGGGTTTTCCTAAATAAGCCTAAGCCCAGCCCAATAATATTATATAAGAATAGACAAACAAAACCTGGCCAGGCCCATGAACAGGTCTATTCAATACTTATAATATCATTTAAGCCTTCATCAAAAATAGTCACCAAACATACATAATTCATACATGACTACCGAAATTCAGTACTATTACACCCAAATCTCATGAAAGCAAAAGCTGTGCAAATACTTCAAAAGAATGACATCCAGTCAGCAATGCATCAGATCTGAGAATACTATATACAGCCATATCAACGACCTTTCCATTCATAATATAATACTTCCTCAAGACCCCCTCTCTCATGAACCCAACCTTCTCAACACCACCCTTGAGATATCAAATTCTCAACGTCGATCACAGCTTCAAGCCTTTCCAAACACGGTAACTGTGCAAATTCGCAATTCCATGCCCCCGATACATCCGGGCTAGGGCGTAACCAACTTCAGCTCTGCAATTGCATCCGTCTTCAGCCAGATTGACAATGATGTGGGCGATGGGTCGACCGTCGAAGCAGATTGCTCCATACCAAGTGGAGCAACGGATGTTACGGTTGAGATAGGCCAGAGCATGCTCCCTACAGATAAGCTTGTTCTCTCCGCCTAGCGTTCTTACTCGATCATCGCATGCCCATACCATGTAGTCATCGATGTCAGCAGAACTGTGTGGACGGAGCCGGAGGGAGATGTTGGGATCAGTCGTCGTAGAAACATAAAGAGTGGGTAATTGGTGTATAAGGACGTGAACAACTCAGACTAAAAAAAAGAAGAGGGGTGGGTGGGTGAGTGGGGGGTAAATTGTATATTAGGTTGTGTTTGGTTGCAGTATAATTTTATTTGTACTTAAGGTTTTCAAAACCGGATCAGACTGGAAAAATCAGGAACTGGTTCGCTTCCGTTTTTCCCCAAAACCTGATTTTGGCCAAAATCGTTGATTTGGCCAATAAACTGTTGACCCGGGTGGTTGAACCGTTCAACGGTTTTGACCATTTTTTGTCAAAACGGGCCGATCATTTGGTTCAAACGGTCAGACTTTTCAACCCGAGAACGGACCCCTGACCAATTCATTGTCCGGGTCAGTTTTAAAAACCTTGTTTGTACTTAGCATAAATTCATGGGAGTGCAAATGAAAAAAATGCAAGTTTTCGTTTAATTTTATTTTGGGGTTTTATTTTATTTGGCTTCATGTCCTAATTTACTTCATTTGTACTGCAATAAATTTGAAACAAAAATAAGTCAGAATTTACACTCAAACTGTTTATACTGCCACAATTTTGCATTAGTGCAAATTTATTTGCATTACAACCAAACACAGCCTTACTACCAGTTTGGTATCGGAAGTTCAAAACATGCTAATCCCATAACCTAAACTTTTAAAACATCTCAGTTTAGTAGCTTTAGTTCAAAGTCATCAACCGTCATTAAGTGGCATGTGAAATGATGCAAATGCTCTTTCAATGTCATCTAATTTTCTTTATCAACTATCCAAATGTCCTTCAGGTTGTTTATCATGATTTTAGTTCAATCTTGATTCTTGATGAATAGTGTCTTATTTTGAAAGGTAATTTTGATATTTTCAAAAGTTTTAAGTCATACATGTTATTATATGATATAGATAACTGACATACTGCTAATGATATGAATAAACTAGGACGTTTTGGAAGTTCAGGTACTGGATTGGCATGTTTTGAAATTTGAATATCAAAGTGAGATTAGGCCCAAAGTACAAAACACTAATATGCAATTTATCAGAAAAAAAAAATCACTTTCGGTAATACAATTTTGGGTTACACTGAACAAACCCTTTCTCTCTTTTGTTTTTGGTCTCTCAGAACCAAGATGCAACATTGTCCCATTAGGGCTGCGAACGGATTGTACTTGGATTGAATCCACCTATGTCCACACATATGATCCAATTATAGAACATTTGGATATGAATCTGATCCGAAATCCGATATATTAGACTCAATCAGATTGCAATTAGGGCTGTTATTCAATTGGTCTGGGTTGGTCCCAATTAGACTCGAAATTAAATCGGTAGTTTTAGACCTAAAAACAAACTAATCAGTTCTCAGGACAATTGGGTCTGACCCAATGGATCCAATTATAATAAGCCTACTAAAAATTTATATATATAATATTAACTTATTAATATTATGCATTTAATATTATATATATTATATCTCAGATTGAGTCTCAATCGGATCGAGAGTAAGAATTGGTACCGAACCAATAAGAATTGGGACAATGTATCAAGAACCAGAATCGACTCAACCAGTTCTGGTCCATCAGATCCAACCCTACTCATTGAGAGCCCTAATTCCAATTTAATCCATATTTAACTTATTATATTTAAAAAAAAAAGTTTAAAAATCTTTAAAACAATTATTTTTAGTTAAACATGTATAAAAAAATAGGAGAAAATACTTAATCCTTCCTTCATTTTTGACCTCCCCCCTTCTTTCAAAATGGACTAAGACCTCCCCTCTCAGATGTATCAATTGTAATGTCCAACGGATGAGTGAAAAAGACAATTATGTCCTTTCAGACTAAACATTGAATTATTTGGTTTTTAATCAAATTATTTGTAGAAAAAAAATCAAGTCATATTGGATCATCTCTTGCCGTTATAAGGTATGAATTTCTTCCAAACGCCCCTACAGTGAATATTTCGGGTCAGACCATGGTTCAGGGGGTAGACGAGTCTTAAACCAACCACTCTGGAACAGATCGGAAAAAAAAAACTAAAAAATGGAAAAAACGAGCCTCCATATAGGCCGGCATTTTGAACTTTGGTTCTTGATTTCAACAACAACAATTCACGTTGATTCTAGTGGGAATTTACTAGGGTTTTCTAATTCACAGAAGCAGAAATTTCTTCCTCTTATCATCAACCATCTAATTCATTCACTGATTAATGGAAGTTAATATTCTAGTGTTTGGTAGCTTAAAGGTATTGGGTCTTTGGAAACAACTTCCAAATACTCTTCTTCAAGCCACCAAAAAATTTAACAACCACCATCTAATTCATTCACCGATTATCTGTACAAGCCCTTCCGTTCTACAAAGAATACCTTTCTAATAGTCAATCTTAAGCTTATATCTAAAATGGATTGTTCTAGACTCAGTAACAACAGCAATAATTGCAATACAAACCCAGACATAGTTTGATTAACCCCATATCCAATCACCATGCACACCTCTGTCAATTGTAACTTTGATCAGTACAATCTATTTATAAAGCCTTTAACAATAGCTTCTATAAATACATCCAAGGGATGTAAGCTTCTAGCATTCTAATTCGAGGATATAAATATTCAAAATAGGACTCCCTTATCAATTCTTTCTCGAGTTGATTATTCATTATTTCCTAAAAGTTATGTCACACCCATTATCCATTTGTTACTGTTATTATACTCACTTCTTTGTAGTTGAGCTTTTGACATTTGAAATACAAGTCTTCAGGTTGCTACCTAGCTTGATCAGCTGAGAGAAAGTGAACTGTTCTAAAAGTTTGAACCCAAATATATTCAGATTATCAGCACAGGAAGTTCATGACTTTGCAGTTTGCATCACATGAAGGCAGCAAAAAGCAAAGAATAAGCTAATTGAGATTACATCCAGTGTCCATTCCTGTAGAAATCACATAGCCAGAGAGCAATATCCTTAGTTTCTATGTAACCAAAAATATTAGGGGTTAATTAACCTAACTTCATTTGCTTCCCCATGCTTAATATGCAAAAGTTAGATATAGATTGGCTAATCAGTATGCATGAAGTGTAACAGTTGCTGCAACAAGGAAGAGAGTTCACTTGGAACATTTACAATACACCACTCAAGTATGGCCAGGGAACTAACATTCTATTAAAAAGAACTAATGAAAAAGAAAAAACAAACGAAAGAAAAGGTCAATACACTACAATTAGCAAGAATCTGCACGACTCAGTGTTCCCTTGACTTGAAGCCTAGCATAAGTTGCCTGAGTTACTTGGGTTCAAGAACAACATGCTGCAAAACAAACAATTTTTAACTGTTTATACTGTACTAGAAAGATAAATATACACTTGTTTATTAGTGGATTTATAAATAAAGGGTCTCTTTAATCGCTATGCAGATCAAACCCTTGTATCTAAAACCAAAGAAGGGTACCTTAATCTGGGTCCTGTTATATGTATAGGTGATGTGAACATCTCCGTCACCGGCCTGTATGACAGCAGGATAAGAGAATTCCATTTCTGAATTTTCCTCCAACGTTAGCATGTCATGCCAGGTGTCACCATCATCGCTGGAAAGGGCAACTTTGAGCACACCTCTTGAGATTGTGTTATAGGCAAGTAATAAACGACCATCATTCAATTTAACCCCATCAATCCCTAGACAACAAACCTCATAGCATAAGCCAGTGAAACAGACCGACTCTCAAGAGAAAGCAGGAAAAATAAACAAGAAAAGGAGCAAGTATAACACAAAAGAGAAAGGTCTGAACAATCAACCTGAGTTTGGATTAGGGAGTTCCGTAGGCTTTGCAAATCCCCAATTCAGGCCCCCATCATAGGATTCTGACATACAGATTTTGCCTATTCCTTCAAAGGATCTCAATAGAACACGTAATGTCCCATTTTTAGTAAAATAAGGAACCGGTTGAATAACACTGAGAGATTCACCTTCAACAAATACTGGACCATACTTCCTCCACGACCGTCCTGAATCTGCTGTGACCTACATTATTTGAGTCATAAAACATAGAGAAATCAAATCTTGCAACACACAGAACAACTCTGTCTTATCATTATTAGGTTATCACTTAACTTGGTACATATATTACCTCTATCCATGCACCCCAAGAGTTCCAACTCTCCACAGAGGATCCACAGAGAAGACGTCCATCTTTAAGCAAGATGGGCTGAAAAGGAGAAACATAGAATGCATGAACATCTTAGAACTAGATAAATTCCAGTGGTTATTATGTGAATAAGAAGAATATAATGAACTTATTTTCTGCCTTATTCTTTGTTGGTCCTAATATTCCAGCTGGAAGTTGTTCTCTGTCTGACCAAGTGATACCACCATCAAGAGATCGCTTCATGCATCCACTCCATCTGAAATTCAATTCTCCACAAGCATGACGGATGAAGAAGCAGGTGAGAATATTCAAAAATAGAATGTAACCACGGCAAGCTTCATCTAGTATTGCATTTCCCAAACACACAAACACAAGTCAAGACCTCTTCGCCACAATTATGTCTGGACGAGTAGAGGAATTCCCAGACCTGACATTTGTTATCACAAACTGAAAGAGTGGTGAAGAAACTGGCACAATAAGATTACTAAAGAAAGCACAAAGAATGGTAGTCAACCAGCAAATGTTCTTGTTATGAAGACAACCAGAAAACTGGATTTAACAATATAAATAGCATGTTAGGGCCACAAAACAACTGGATTAAGGTGAAGTTTATAATTCAGATAAAAACAGGCAAATATAGGAAGAGGAAGGTAACTCACAGCAGTGTTTTATTTGGGGATCTAAGCCTCATAATGAATCCAGATCGTCATGGATGGATTAGGGTACCAGAAGTATCCATTAATTTGTTGGAAGAAACTTCCATCAATCTTTGCTCTTGAGCAAAAGCTCCAATTTTTCTATGGAAACTAGATGTGCAATTAACTTGTCAAGTAAAAGGGAATTACTATACCAATTTGTATGGGTTATTCTTCTGATGTGAAATAGCATAACTGTCCCATTTTAGTAACTATACTAGTGAAGAGGTACACCAAGTGAAACCTAAAGTTGCGCACTCAATATTAAACCATGACTAATCAAGGTAGTGAAGGAAAGAATGTCACTGTTTAAACTGATTTACAAGCATGTAGGCACAAGGGAAAACGCTAGTTCAACTACAAAATTAGTTGGTTCGGCCAAAAACAAAAATCATGTGCAAGGAGATGAAAATGCCAAATAAATTGCAAGATACACTAAAGTACCAATGGAATTAAGGAGACTAGTGTTTACAGACCTGAAAGGGTTTAGAGAGGAAGAAGAGGAAAACTGGAGTTATAAGTAGAAACTTCAATAACCTTTATGGATGTAAAGATTCTTTTTTGTTCAAGGCGGTAACAGAAAGAAAGTCCAAGGAAGTTGAAAGGTAACCCACCCTCTAAATGGAGAAATCCCATAAAATTACTATTTAAATTTTTGAGGTTTGCCAAGTTCTAGTGATACGAATGATGGGCATCAGAGTTCCATGATTTTTCCTTAGTTTTACTCAGAAGCAGCATATTCCAACTAATGTACAATTAAGCAAATAGATAAAACCATTACAGAAGTGCCAAACTGACTTGTACCTTTAAAGTTTTCATCCTTAACCACATGCTTAAAAGAGGTTCTCCATCATTTGCTAAAGTTACACTTTCATCTGCTATTTTTCCTTAGGTCAATTAGAAGATATAAACTCGTGAAGAAGCAAAACTCAAACTAATTCAAACATCACAAAAGTTCCCTACTAGCATATCCCTTTAAAGTTTTCATCCTTGATCACATGCTTAAATTTGCTTTAGCTTATGTAGATTAAAAGGGCATGGACATCTTCTGTTCCAACTGTTAGATCAGTTTTATAGAACAATATCCAAATGCCATCCTAAAACTTTTACTGTTTACGTGATAACTTAAAAGAGACTTTGAAACCATTTTCTAAAACAAAACAGCCAATTGAGCAAATATTACTACCCTTACAAAACAATAAAACAATACTAGGAAAATTTGGTAAAGAGAATGAAAACAGAAATTCTAAGAAGAATGACAAATCAGAGAATACAGTGAAGGGTTGACAACTCACTTTTGGACCTCTTGACCAATTTTATAGAACAAAAGCAATTCCTGAGATGGAAGCTTAAACAGTACAGGATTCCACATTGGAACATCAGGCTCTTCATCAACCACCATAGGAGGGTACCAACAGCCATCCTATACAAGTAAGACGTATCCATACCTTATGTGCCCATATCACTATCAACCAGCATCTCAAAAAGTGAAACAGATTAAAAGGGAAAATCCTAACCTTGTAAGTCTGCAGCCAAATTTTCACATCAGGTGCTCCCTCTTTAGATCCACCAAAGTAAGCAACCAAAAAGTGATCTCTTTCAACCTGCACAAATAAGGCATCAACACTAGAAACAACTCGATTGCAAAACAGAAGCCTAAGAAAGAAGATAAGAAAAGAGAATCTCTCCACTACCTCAACAATTGTAGAAGCATGGCAGGCATTAAAAGGAACTGAATTTGCAGGGAAGGTAAACTCCTCTATCACTGGCCGACCAATTCCATGACCCATCACCACACTATGGTGTAATTCCGATCCCTTTATATTATTAGTGTTCGAGCTTGCAAATCCTCCACCTACCTTCCTGCTTAGGTCAATCATTCACTTTTTGTAAGTATAACTAGAAAGATCCATTGTGTACAACTCTGTTTCTGTGCTGTATGTGTGTATGGAGAGAGAGAGAGAGAGAGAGAGATGAGATAATTTCTGAATTTCTGATATTTGTACTTTCCTCTGTAACATAGAAATGCCGTTTTTTTTTTTTTTGTACTTACAGTGAATTTAATGCAGAAAAAATGAGAACTTTGAAGTAGGAGCTGGAGCTGGAACCTCCAATTCTGCCGATTCGGTTGCCATTGAATCTGGAACCAATCAATGTTCTTTGGGCATCAAAAAAGCCGAGCAAGGATAGGAAGAGAAACACCACCACCACCACCATAACTGCCACTGATTTCCACATTCCGACCTGAACCCTTTTCTGGGGTCGGAAACCAGAAGCCTTTCACCGCATTTCCTGCTACATAACTTCACTCCTTACTCCTTTCCCAATTGAGAGAGAGAGAGAGAGAGTATTATACTATTATTTACTCTATAAACACTATTATTTACTCTATAAACGCATAACACAGAAACAAAATAGTTGCATATTGCTGCCAGCTTTCTTCATCAATTAATTATTTCAAACAACAGCTCTCACTGTCACTGGTTCGATGTGGTCTGGATGTAACTTGGGAGGTATAAGATAAGCCGTCCATATTAGATTTGAGGATGAGTTTGTTTGTAAAGCCTTATTATAGCCAAAAATCTTTCACGTGGTAGAATTATTTGGGCCCAAAAAAGTTTCAATTTTCTTTCTCCCTCAGTGCGGGGTGTTCATTATATCGTCTACACCGTCAAATCAGACTGAATCATATGGGTTTGGTCTAATTTGGCTTTAAAATGGTTTGATTTAAGAACTTCTCACAATATATAACTTTTAGGATTTGATTTTTTAAATTTTAGAAATCAGATAAGTTGTAGATGATATTAAACTGAATTATTAATAATATATATAATACAAATAGTATATAAGTGTGTCTATATTTATTTATTTAATATTTCATATACTATATTGTTGTTTGTTTCAATTTTTTTAATTTGTAAATTGATGCTCAAAGCGCTGTTTATGTTTTTTTTTTTTTTTTGGTGGTGGGGGGGGCCGATAAGATGGCCCATAGAAAACAAATTAAACTGTAATAAAACAGTTTAGTCTAGCTTGGTGTGTATATTAAAATGGTTTGGTTTGGTCTGAAAATTCTGAAAATTTCTCAAGGAAAAAAATCTTCTTCAAGTCGAACCAAACTGGGCTGTGAACACCTTAATCCCTAGTACCATTGGAAGATACACGATCTGCTCCCAACAATAAACCGTTCAAACAAGCTGCAACATCTTTTGTGCCCACACTTGCATGGGCCTGTAAATGGATCTGATTAGAATTGAATCAAAATTAGGTTCAAATTTTATTTAAACATTATACACATGTATATCATTCAAATAAAATTCGAGTTTAAACGATATATCAAAACTTGTACCCAAATTTGAATTTGATTAATATATCAAATATATGATAGGATTCGATTTTAACTAATTAATAAGGTGCCAATTAATTGGTTGATAAGATCTCCTGTTAGTAATAGCCAAGACGTGGGATCAAATCCTGCATGCACTTGAGTTGGGGGGTTTATGGGCTTGGGGAATGGGCTACTCCCGGTTGTGAAGCCCCTTGGAGCCCAAAAAAAAAGAAAGAAAACAACCAAAAAGAAAAATTTGACCCATTATATGAAAATGGAAATATATTGCAAAATAAAATAGTGCATGTAATGCATGTGTATAACATCAGCAATAAATTGTTGTAGAGCAATAGCTGCTCATTCTATAACTGCTCTCATTTCTTTGAAATCTTGTTCTCATACTTTGCCTCCAAGAATTAAAGACAATTGGACATAGTCATCTTTCACCTCCCAACCTAAAGGTTTCTACCAATATGGCATATTAGGGGTGAGCATGCAATGCTTTGGTTCAATTCCAAGGAAGAACCCACAACCTATGGTAACCATGGTTCAAAGTAAAGACATAACAACATGATCTGAAACCACACATCTTATACAGGGGAAGTCTCACTTTTATGATGGGCCTTAGTTTCATGACGAGATGTATGGTGTCAAATCTAATGTTTTCAACCTAGATTCAGCCAATTGAATTGCTCAAACTATCATCTGATCCCGGTTTTAGTAAAACTCAGAGGATGGTCAAAAAACATCAACTTTGCCAAAAATCATCCAACCCAAACAGTTTGACCATTGATCCGTTCCAACCCATTGATTGGGTCATGGGTTGCACATTAAGTGTGTATACAAACTTCAAGAGGCTATAACTTTGCACTCTGATGTCCAATTGAATTGATTTTTTTTTTTTTTTTTGTTATTTTGGATAGCTTTTCACGATCAATGCATCCTAGGCGTCTTGCCCTGCTATTGTGCATGAGTATGTGCCACTCCTCTTCTAATCTTCCCATCTAGACTTTGATGCACAATACACCTTTGAATGGTTGTATGTAGAGACAGCTGCAGAACTATCAGCAAGGGACACTAGATCAGAATGCCATGCATCAAGGACTGCTTCATCTGCTTGTGTGCCATGTCAGCTCATTGTATCATCCATTTAAGCATCCAGTATTCAGTTATTGGTGCTACAGCTGCTTCGTATCTGACTCTGAACACCTTCAGCTATGATGGTTACAACTCTAATTGTTGGCTCCGTCAGAGCAGCCATGAAAGAGGCAGCAGCATTGCAACCAAACCAAATTTAACTGATAAAAACATCAGCAATAGGGTGCACAGCACAGGCAGCTTCAATGCTGCAGAAGATTCAAAAAGCAGATGAGAAAACCTTTAAGCGTAGAAAAATGCACAAGATAAGTAAATCCAAAAGCATGTAGATTATCGGGCTACAAACAAACGGACTAAAGCTTAGGAGAATAGTTACAGTACAAATCGTAAATTTACTCAATAAATAAAAAGAGAAAAAACACTGCTAGTTCGGTCATTTTGCAAATGTCTAAACAAAGCCAGGCAAATTGAATTGACAACTTTGTGGGAAAAAAAACGGTGAAATAGGGAGAGGCCTAATACATATTTCTGAATCCCAGTAGATGTATCAACATTTAAAATGTCAAATATCTACATTCTATGCATCAACGCCCGCTCGTGAATTGGCACCAATTTTGAGCTGATACCTACCCACCAGTACTTTGAGCCTATAAATTCTAACCCTGGGCTGAATCATCATTTTCCAAAAAAAACAAAAGAAGTACAGGCACCCAATAAAGATTTTTGAATTCCATTGCATACCTATAAATCTATACTACCTATAGAAAAGCAAATGCCCTTTTTTTCATGGAATTTTCATTGGACATTTTCCACCCCTCTGACACATATATGTCATTTATTCTCACTTTAGAAACTGCCCATTTATAATCGTTCAAAAATTGCTCCCTTATAATTATTCAGAAACGGTCATGTGCAAATGCATGTACATATTTACTAGGACTCAAAATGTCAAAAATTCCCACTCTATACACCAATGTCCACCCGTAAATTAGTATCAATTCCGAGTTGGCACCTACCCCAAAAGTACTTTAAGCCTAAATATTCTTGATGGTGCGCAATCCGGCTGGTCTTAGCTATCAATGACCTTGCCTCCGACTGGAGCAACAGGAAGCCCAAAACGGAGAAGATGAGGAATCTCCGGGAAGGAACCCGGTGAGATTGCTCCGAAGCTCAAGTTAATATTCTCTTGAAGGCAAAATAAAACCAAATGGCGCAAAGTTCACATACCTTGTTCTTGGGGGCCAGGGAGCCTTTTATAACCACCTCGCGCACTCACTCTTAAGCTTCTGTCAGGTCGGGTATGATCATCTCTACGCTCCTGCCAGTTCAGGTGTCATCACCTCTGCTGGGACAGAACTACCACTGCTCTCTTTGTCGGAGCCGTCTCTGCAAGTGGAGATGGCGATAGCAGGTGGCAGTGGCAGGCAGCCGTTGGAGTGCGGCTGTCAAACGTCAGATCCCAAGTCAATCAGGTGCGCCGCCCCTAGGTACGGACTTCCTCGATGTCAGGCAAGGTACGGTTGTTCAGTTTGGCATCCTGGAAGCGAAGTGCTAGAGTGGTGAGTGAGGTGAAGTCTTGAGTTCGGATAGGGGAGTGTCCCGAACTGTCATGGGGCGAGCCAATTCGAGTCGTTGCCTTGTGTGAGGCTCGGGGCCTAAGGGAGAGTTCGGGCTCCTTGTAGGGAGTTCAGACTGTTGGTTCCTCCCTTCGGTGCTCGCGCCTCAGGTGTGCTGTTGTGCCGAGCTGTTGCCTTTGCCACATGTTGAGTGATTTACGAGGTCAGGCCAAATATTCCTTCATCAATTGCCCCTCACTCCTCGTGCTAAGGGTCTTGCCCTGGCGCGGGGAGTTTGCGAGGTGGCAGGTGGATTTGTCCCGTACTTTGAATTTCGGTTGACTGATAGCGCGAGGTGCGTTGTCAGGGTTCTTTGGGTTTCTCAAGCACCCAAAATACGGGAAACGCGTCAACCTGCCTACAAATGCTGACAGACGTGACAACACTCGCCTTATTTCAAAAATTCAAAAAGCGCGCCGCTGGGAGACGTGACAGCGCGCGCTTTATTTCAAAAAGCGTGCCATTGGGGGATGTGACAGTAGGCGTCTTTTCAAATTTGAAAATGTGACGCCGCCGCCTTTAATGTGAGGAGACATGTGCTTTCAGTTTCGAGAGACGTGTGACCAGTCACGTCCCGGTCTCAGGAGACGTGCGGTCAACGCGACTGCGGGCTATCGGATTGGCTTTGATCTGAGTTGTTGATTCTTGGTTACTATGGGTATAAATAGTGGGGGACCCCAGTCACTATCACTTCTGAGCTTTGCTTCTTGAGTTTGCGTCCAAGTTTCAGCTCGCGTCCAGGCTTTTAGTTTGCACTCAAGATTTTAGCTCGTGTTTCAAGTTTCCACAGTCCGTTCAAGCCTTTTTCCGGGTGAGTACTTTCTTAGAATCCTTCTCCTCCCGATGTCTAGCTCGGATAGCTCAGACAGTTCTTCAAGGGGGTCTGATGCAGGTTCTACGAACCGAGTTGCATCCCCCGGCGGTCTTAGCGAACTTGAGGTAGAACTTGAGGAAGAGTTCAAGCCCGTAGGCTGAGTCGCCTCGGGCAGTTTGGCATCCACCTCTCATCGAGGTAGGATGTTAAACAAGTTTGGGCCCTCGACCATGATGCCCGAGGGGCTTCAATCCCTTATTACCCAGTTTAACCTACCTGAGGAGTACGCCTACTTCATACCTTTGGGCAGTTTCCCTTGGGAGCACGGTCCTGATAAGATCGTGATATTTCGGGAGTAGCTCGCTGCGGGGTTTTGCCTGCCTTTCCACCCTCTCCTTGTCGAGGTCATGAACCACTTCAGCGTTATCGTCGGCCAGCTTCACCCGAACTCCATTCGTAACTTGGTGGGGACAATCTCCCTATTTTGCGAACAGGGCTTTCCTTTAGACTTGGAGATCTTCTCTTCCATTTTGATGCTTAAGAAGCAAGCAGGTCCCCTTCCCGGGCGTAGGCAGGCGTATTACCTGTCTCCTCACCCGGGTTTTAAGCTTTTACATGAACTTCCCAACAAAGTCCCAACGTGGAAGCGGGACTACTTTAGGGTGCGAAGTGTATTGGGGTGGCCGTTTCAGACCAGGTGGGGAATGGTCGCCCTTGACTCCGGTGTTACGCTTGATAAAGAGACAGTGAAGGGTCTCCGACAATGGGTGCGGCTTGGGCTAAAATGCCATCAGTATCTAACGGAGGCCAACCTCATTGCGGTCGGCCTGAGTTCAGGTAGGTTCCTTACTAGGAGGTTTTTTGTTTTTGCTGTTCTTTTTTTTTTTTTTTTTCTGATGCCGAACTCTTTTTGCAGGTGTGATGGACTCGGAAAGGACTCGTGGTGGGCACTTGTTTCAAGGGATGAAGAGGAGGAAGCGAGTCGCCAAACGAACTCTTGTCGAGCTGCCCAGTGATGCGGAGCCTGAGGTACCAGACTACCCATCAAAGGATCCGCCTAGGGAGCCCGAGATGGCTCCTCCAATGCAAGAAGCGGCAGGGGCCCCTTATGCTGAGACTACTTACACGGGGGCTTCCACTTACTCTGGTGCTCCCGCTTACTCTAGGTCTGCTTATACGCGAGCTAGGCCCACAGGCTCGGGAGCCCAAGGGGAATTCAGGAGTGTGTTGTCGCCGAACCACGCTCTTCAGAAGAGTAGGGAGGCCATTTACCCCAAGGAGGTCACGGTGTGGACCGATCTCCCTTTGAACCAGGTGGTCTGTCGTGCTGTCACTCATGCCATGGTGGTAAGTCAGATTTTTTGTTGAGCTCTTTTGCTTTAATCCCTCTTGTTTTCGTTCTTCTGATCACTTGTTCTTTCCTTTTGGTAGGTGAACTCTTCTATCCATGCCTTGGCGGCCCAGGTGAAAAGGAGCTCGAGGCAGGCGCGAGCTACCGAAGAGGCTCTCCGTGCTGCTGAGACGACATCCCAAGCTGCTGAGGCGGCTGCTCGCGTTGCACAAACCAGGCAGGTGAGGTCTCAGAGAGATGCCGAGGCCATGGGAGTAGTGGTGAAGCACATGGCGGACCTAAGACTGGATCTGCAGCATCAGGTTGAATACCTTCAAGAGGATATTAGGGAGAGAATGCAGATCTTTTCTCAAGGCATCAAAGATGCCAAGAAGAAGGTCGTTGATGAGTACATAACCTCGCCACGCTTTGATGACCTAATGGTGGACTCGTACAGAAGGGGTTTTAAATTGAGCCGATGGATGATCCGGAACACGTACCCCGAGCTCGATATTAGTGCCATATCCACTTCGCACATAACTCAGGAGATGGCCAATGCTACTGATGGAGAGCCAAATTCCGAGGGTGAGGCAAGACTTCGGGTATCATTGAAGTGCCTTCTGATAATGAAGAAGTAGCTCAGGGCCTGTGAAATGTAATTTTTTTTTGCTCGAAATGTAAACTCCCTTATTTTGAAATGGAATGACTTTTCTTTTGGTTAAGTGTTGGTTGTTCTTTCTTCCAAACTGACCGTATTTGCCGAACTGACCATATGCCCGATCTGTTTTTTGCCCGGGTTACTGCACTCGCGCGACCTGTTTTGGTGTTAATACTTGGTCTCTGAGATGTCGATGTCTCTGTTAATACTTAGTCTCTGGTAGCGATTTTGTCCACTTCGCATGGTGGTCTATAGGTAGTATCGCCTTAAGTTGATGATGTTCCACGCTCGGGGTACTTGTTTGCCCTCTAAGGTTTCAAGCTCGTATGCCCCCCCCGAGCACTCTCTTTACTCTATAGGGCTCTTCCCAATTTGGTCCAAGTTTTCCCGTGCCGGGTTCGGGTACCATGATCTTACGGAGAACCAGGTCGCCGACGCAGAAGCTTCGCTTCTTTACTCTGGCATTGTAGTACCGAGCTACTTTTTGCTGGTAGGCCGCTGTCCGGATGTGCGCGAGGTCTCTTACCTCATCCAGTAGGTCAAGGTTGGTACGTAACTCGTCTCCGTTTGTCTGATCGTCATATGCTTCTAGTCGTAGTGTATGTATTTCGATTTCCGTTGGGATTACCGCTTCAGTGTCGTAGGTGAGGTTAAAGGGGCTCTCTCCCGTGGCGGTTTTTTCCGTAGTTCGGTGAGCCCAATGAACACTTGATAGCTCATCCGCCCACAACCCTTTAGCTCCATCTAGTCGTGCTTTCAGTCCGCGGAGGATGGCTCTGTTCATTACTTTTGTCTGACCGTTTGCCTGCGGGTGTGCGACCGATGTTAAGTTTTGACGAATTCCCATATTTTGGCACCATTCTTGGAACTTGATATCCTCGAACTGCTTGTTGTTGTCGGAGATCAGTACCCAAGGTAGCCCGAAGCGACATACTATGTTCTTCCAAAAGAAGTTCTATATGTTTCGGGTTGTAACTGTTTCTAGAGGTTCAGCTTCTCCCACCTGTTGCTGGTGGGAATGGCCCCAGGAGGTTGATGCCCCATTGTGCAAAAGGCCATGGACTGGTGAGGTACTTGACGTCGGCAGCAGGCTGATGGTGGATATTGGCATGCTTCTGACACTTGTCGCATTTTCTGATGAGTTCGACAGCTTCTGCCTTCATCGTTGGCCAGTAGTATCCTTGACGAAGTGCCTTTTGGGTGAGGGCTCTGCCCCCCAGGTGTCTGCGCACAGACCTTCATGAGTGCCGCGGAGTACGAGCTCGGCTTCAGCATGTCGCAAGCAACACAGCTAGGGGAGCGTGTAGGACAGTCGATACAACTGTTCGTCTATTATGACGTATTTGCTTGCCTGGCGCTGCACCCTCTTGGCTGCATTGCGGTCCACAGGGAGGGTTCCATCTAGCAAGAAGCTCGTGAGTGGGTCGATCCAGCTCAGCTCAGCTTCAAGGACGGGAGCGACCTCCTCTACCCCACCGAGAATGCTAGGTCGAGGTAAGTCCTCTATGTACACAGTTCTCATGGTGTTGTGACTCATGCTGGCTAACCGGGACAGGGCGTCGGCCTTAGTGTTCTCTAACCTCAGGATTTGCCTGATGAAGTGTGACTGGAAGTTGAGCAGAGCCTCCTTTACTTTTGCCAAGTATGCGATCATAGAGAGCTCACGTGCTTCGTATTCGCCCGTAACCTGGTTGACCATGAGCTGTGAATCACTGCAGATAACTATGTGCTTTGCTCTTACCTTTTGCGCTAGGTTCAGCCCGGCTATCAGTGCCTCGTACTCCGCCTCGTTGTTGGATGCCACGAACTCAAAGCGTAGTGTGTATTCCAATTTCATGCCACCCGGGCCGCGTAGGACTATTCCAGCCCCGCTGCCCTGCCGGTTCGAGGAGCCATCTACGTGAAGGATCTAGGGCTCCTCATCCCAGTTCGCGTTTGGCCTAACCAGGAGAGATGTCACACTGGCTTCTACTTCACGGGGTTTAGACTCTATTGGCTTGGGAGCTCCGGGCTCACCCGAATTGGGGATCTCGGGATCAACCGTCCCAGGGGCTTCGAGGCTGAACATGCACTCGGCGATAAAATCTACTAAGGCTTGGGCCTTAATAGCAGTTCGTGGCTTATAGTGGAGGTCATACTCACTGAGCTCGATGGACCACTTCGTCAGCCGACCGAAAACCTCGGGCTTGAGTAAGACTTGCCTTAGAGGTTTGTAAGTCAAGACAATGACAGTGTGAGCCTGGAAATATGGGCGGAGTTTCCGAGCTGCAACTACCAATGCGTATGCTAGCTTTTCTATATGCGGGTATCTCGTCTCTGCTCCCTACAGAATTTTACTAACATAATAGACGGGCCGTTGGACCCAATCTACTTCTTTTATTAGTACTAAACTGACCACCTCGTTGCTTGCCGAGAGGTACAATTCTAAGACCTCGCCCTCCTCGGGCCTGGCTAAGGTTGGCACAGTAGCGAGGTAGCTCTTTAGCTCGTCGAACGCGAGCTAGCAGTCTCGGGTCCATTCAAACCCTTTGCCTTTGATTGCCTTGAAGAAAGGCAGACAGCGGTCTGCCGATTTGGACATGAAGCGGCTCAGAGCGGCTATGCGGCCGTTTAGCATCTGAACTTCTTTTACTTTTCGAGGTGGTCTCGAATCTAGGATGGCCTTTATCTTGTCCGGGTTGGCCTCAATACCGCGCCGGTTGACAATGTACCCTAGGAACTTACCCGAGATGACACCGAAGACACATTTGTTGGGGTTCAGTTTCATGCTAAATTGACGCAGAATTTGGAAGACAAAATCTATATCTTGTATTAATTCCTGTGAGAACTGTGTCTTGACGACCATGTCGTCTACATAACATTCTACTTTCGTGCCAATTAAGGGCCGAAACAGCTTATTTACAAGTCTTTGGAAGGTCGCCCCAGCATTCTTCAGTCCGAAGGGCATGACCTTGTAGCAGTACAGGCCGAACTCGGTTATGAAGTTGGTTTTTTCCTCATCGGACTGGTCCATCCTGATTTGGTTGTAGCCTGAGTAGGCGCCCAAGAAGCTTGCAACTCATGTCCCGAGGTCGCGTCCACTAGGTGGTCAATTCTGGGGAGGGGGAAGCAGTCTTTTGGGCAAGCTCGGTTCAGGTCGGTGTAGTCGACACACATGCGCCACTTGCCGTTTGCCTTTTTCACTAGTACTGGGTTGGCTACCCAGCTTGGGTAATGAACTTCCCTTATGAAGTCCGCTGCAAGGAGCTTTTCGACTTCCTCGTTGGCCGCCCTCCAGCGCTCCAGGGCTAAGTTGCGTTTCTTCTGTCTAATGGGTCTGACTATAGGGTCAGTGTTAAGTTTGTGAGTTATAAGGTCAGGGTCAATACCGGGCATATCAGTCGTTGACCATGCAAAAATATCTAAATTTTGAAGTAAGAAACTCACCAGTTCAGTTCGTAGAGGCTCCTTGACGGAAGCACCGATCTGTAGCATTCGAGCCGGATCCATAGTCGAGGTCGGGATTGCGACCGTTTACTCTGTGAGCGAAACTCGTTCCTCGCCCTGCTCCGTAGGCTGCTCTAGCTCGAGGTTGTCGACTGCCTTGGTTTTTCCCTTCAGGGCGGCAACATAACACTTGTGGGACTCAAGTTGGTCACCCTGTGCTACCCCCACACCGAAGTCTGTGGGGAACCTCATTGCTAGATAGAAGGTGGAGACCACTACCCATAGGATATGCGTAATTGGCCGCCCTATTATGGCATTGTATGGGGAGGGGGTCGCGACCATCAGGAAATCGTGGTTGAGTCTAACCGCACAAGGCCATGTGCCGACTTCCATAGGTACTGCTATCTTCTCGAGGGGCATGACTTCCTCTCCGCTGAAGCCCACCAGAGGAGTGTTTGTGGGCTTCAGCTCGCTTCTCTGCAACTGTAGCTGGTCAAATGCCGACTTGAAGAGGATGTCCGCTGAACTACCTGAATCCACAAGTACGCGCCTGACTTTGAAGTTGTTGATCCTTAGTTTTATGACAAACGCGTCATCGTGGGGGTAGTGAACACCTCGCGCATCATCTTCTGTGAAGAAGATCGGTCCTGTCTTCGGCCTCTTTGGAGGGTTCTGTTCTTCTCGGGCTGCCTCGCGAACTGACGTCCGGGCTGCTGCCGAAGTACACCCTACTACCACCGAACCTCCCACTATCACATGGATGGTTCCCCAAACTGGTCTCTCTTTCGGAGGCTGTCGTTGCAACGCTTCGGCTGATCTGCTGCTGGATCCGGGTGCATCCTTTTCGTGCTCCCCTTGCCGACCTGCCTTATTGTTATTATTATTATTATGTTGTACAAAATTTCTTAAGTATCCGCGCCGGATGAGTCCTTCTATCTCGTCCTGGAGATTATTACACTGTTCGGTACTATGACCGTTATCTCTATGAAAACTACAGTACAGATTTTTATTTCTCTCGTTTGGATTCCCCTTTAGGCGAGGTGGCCACTTTACGTATGGGGCGTCTTTGATCATCATCAAGATCTCGGTCTGCTTCGTGTTTAACGGTGTATAATCCGTCCGAACTGCTAAGGGAACTCGGGATGGCTAGCTTGGCTTTGCCTCCCGGGCTGGGTTTCTTCTGTCACCTGGGTTGGTGGGCTCACCTTCTCTTTTCCTTTTTCTCGACCCCGCCTTCGGTCCTTTGGTTGATCTCTTCCTCTGTTCTCATGAACTTGTCTGCGAGCTTGAGGAATTCGGCCACGGTCACGGGCTGGCTGGCTACCATGTGCCATTTGAACTCCTTGTGCGTTACTCCTCTCTTGGCCGCCTCGAGTTGTACCACGGGGTCTAATCGCGGTATCTGCAAGCACGATTCATTGAACCGCTTGATGTAGCCCCGGATGGATTCTCCTTCTCTTTGGACTACTCCGAAGATGCTTTCCTCGGTTCTGGAGCACCGCTTGCTGGTAACAAAGTGTGTGGTGAAGACCTGCATGAACTGGGTCCAGCTTCTTATTGACCCTGGGGCTAGGTTCCTGTACCAGGTGCCGGCCACCCCCTGAAGGTGGTGGTGAAGGCCACGCACATGCATGATTCACTGGCCCTAGCGAGGTGCATTTGGGACTGGAAAGCATTGATGTGGTCGTTGGGGTCAAAGGACCCATCATACTTGTCCAAAGGTGGGAGCTTGAAGTCTTTGGGCATGGGGACTGCTAGGAGTTCTGATGCGAGGGGGGAAGAAACTGAGAGAATTGGGGCAGTTTTTACCTTGTCCGAGCTCATCTCTTCCTTACCTCTGAGCTTGGGCAAGACATGGGTGGTAATTCGGCAACTTCGTCGGTGCCTTCGTTGTTGAGCGGGCCTGGTACTGGCGTTGTTGGCCTCTTTATTGCTGAGCTTGGTGGGCCCAGAATGCTCGTAGTCTACTGCTAGGGCATTGAATCGATTGTATGTGAGCGGGAACTCAGGCTTGGAGCACCGAGGTGCTGACTTTGCGGGCGAGGTTCCCGACCCACCTGCGAGCTGCGAGGCGGAGGTGATTTTCCTTTCCCTTCGAACTGGGGATGAGGCCTGGCTGTTAGGGGGGTTCTAGAGTTGGGAGGCTTCTCCTTGGTGAGGGCGTCCACCCTGAGGGGAGGCCTTAACCGGCTTCAGAGCAGGGTGCCGAGGTGGAAGCAGTGACTGGTTCAGGGGTAGTTGGGGGAACTGATGTTGATAGTGATGTTGAGAGAGGTGGTGTAATACTTGGTGTTGTTGGAGTTGATGCTGCTGGAATTATTGCATTTGGGCTTGCATTGCCCGCATGCATTGCATCAGGTCGTCAAACTGGTTCTGGCGGGTCGCTAGGGGACAGCAGTTGGTTCAGCAAAAGTTGTTTTGATAAGGAGTAGAAGAGGGGCGTTCATGGCAGGAAGGTTTACGGACGCCACTGTTTGTGGCGCATTCAAGCTGGGGATCCCATCCACCGGAAGGGGGATGGTGAACTGTCCGATGCACACCACGGGGACTTGGAGTTGTTCCTCGGTGGTGTTTGTCTCTGTGCCACGTCCTGCATTGCTGGAAGAAGCCATGAGTGTTGGGGTTTTTGTAAGAAGATGAGGTTATGAGAGTTTTAGAGGGAGGCTTTTAAAAGCGTAATCCCACAGACGGCGCCAATTGATGGTGCGCAATCCAGGTGGTCTTAGCTGTTAACGACCTTGCCTCCGACTGGAGCAACAGGGAGCCTGAAATGGAGAAGATGAGGAATCTCCGGGGAGGAACCCGTTGAGATTGCTCCGAAGCTCAAGTTAATATTCTCTTGAAGGCAAGATAAAACCAGATGGCGCAAAGTTCACATACCTTGTTATTGGGGGGCAGGGAGCCTTTTATAACCACCTCGCGCACTCACTCCTAAGCTTTTGTCAGGTCGAGTATGATCATCTCTACACTCCTACCAGTTCGGGTGTCATCACCTCTGCTGGGACAGAACCGCCACTAGTCTCTTTGTTGGAGCCGTCTCTGCAACTGAAGATGGCGGTAGCAGGTGGCGGTGGCAGGCGGCCGTTGGAGTGCAGCTGTCAAGCGTCAGATCCCAAGTCAGTCAGGTGCGTCACCCCTGGGTACGGACTTCCTCGGTGTCAGGCGAGGTACGGTTGTTCAGTTTGGCATCCTAGAGACGAAGTGCTGGAGTGGTGAGCAAGGTGAAGTCTTGAGTTCAGATAGGGGAGTGTCTTGAACTGTCATGGGGCGGGCCAGTTCGGGTCGTTGCCTTGTGTGAGGCTCGGGGCCTAAGGGAGAGTTCGGGCTCCTTGTAGGGAGTTCGGACTGCTGGTTCCTCCCTTCGGTGCTCGCGCCTCGGGCGCGCTATTGTGCCGAGTTGTTGCCTTTGCCACGTGTTGAGTGATGTACCAAATCTTCCTTCATCAATTCTAACCCTGGGTTGAACCGTCATTCTCCCAAAAGAAAAAAAAAAGTCTTATTCCTCCCTTTGACCTTTATTGAGTTAATCTTAACTCCAAAATTTATACCATGTGTTCTTTATTATTATTATTATTTTGATAAATTACGATGTATTCTAAACAAGCCCTTCTTTATTGGATTTTTGTAAATTAAAAAATATATATTTAAAAGTTTGGCGACTATTATTCTTCAAGTGTCAGAAATAGGTTGGTTTGTCTAGGAAGCTCTTAATATACATATGAGTCCTGTATTGTAATCTGTAAGGCTGTTCACGGGTCGGGTTGGGTCGGTTTATTACAGTTTTTCCAATTGACCCGACCTGGTCGAGTTACCTGACATAGAAATTGAAACCGACCCAGTGTTAAGCAAAACCGACCTAGTCAGTTTGAGTTGGGTTGGGTCAGTTTCGGTCAATTTCGGTTCTAAGTTCATCCCTGTGATAAAATCTTGCTAATTTTAAAAGTAGTCATAAATTGAACACAATTTCAGCCATCTCCTATGATAAAATTTAAATGAAAAGTTAATCACAAAAGTTGTTCATTAATCACTATTCACTAATCCAAAGTTTCTTGCAACCATTCAAAAATTAGGTGGCTTAATGGGCTTTGGAACTTCATGTTTGAACTAGGAACTAAGTCAGTTCGGTTTCGATTTTCTTGTGTAAAAATCGAAACCGACCTGAATCATCGGTTTAGGAATTTGCACAACCCGAAACCGACCCGTGCTGATGAAAACCCGGCCAACTTAGGGTGAATCGGTCCGAATTAGTCGGTTTGATCGGGTTGGGCCTTCTTATGAACAGCCCTAGTAATATGTGTTGAAGTTTGGGCACCTGATTTACATGAGCCGTCCAAAAGCTTCAATTTTTTAATTTAAAACATGCCCCAAAGGAGACTATTCTGGCCATGTGGCAAGGACTTTATGCTGAAAATTGCCTCAATCTGCAATTATAATATATTTGTAACTGTATAGGTTATTCACAGAATCCTTCCATGATTTCCTATATATAGCGAGTTTTATTTGCAAAATATCTGACAGAAGAGAGAGAGATTTACTTGCATCAGAATGCTTCAATAACTGCCTATAATTAATTAAGCTTACTTGAAAAAAAAAATACTTAACAGAAAACAAAAATGGATTTACTTGAAAAATCAGATGATGCTTCAGGATGCTCGAAAACTTCCGTTACCTGCTATAGCCTACCATTTTGATTGTCTGATATGGTTTCTTCCACTGTTTTCAAAATCGAACCGGATCAGACGGTCGGATCAGAAAAACCGGAAACAAGTCATTTGACCGGTTTCATTTTCCTTCAAATTTGCTTTTTTTTTCAAAATCGTTGATTTTGATCAGCAAACTGTTGAACCAATTGATTAACCGTTCGAACAATTTTGACTATTTTCCAATTTTCCTATTTTTTTATTTTTTTGTCAATGTGGGTCAGCCGTTCAACCCGTTCAAATCGATAACTGGACCCCTAACTGATTCAATTACCCGTTCGTTTTTAAAAAGAATGTTTCTTCAAAAGAAGTATCACTATCAATGACGAGCAAACTTGTTTGGTTGTAAAAGGATGTGAATATGTTGGATTGAGATCAGCTAAACCAATCTTGATATTCTGATTTTCAAATTCAGGCATTAGAGTTTGAACTTGTGCTAGAATGATGATTTAATCTAGGCCCCATTAAGGAAAAGTTGGAGATCCAAACGCCGTCTGGGCCGTTTAACTCCCAACGGTCCTGTTCACAGTGAAATAAAAGTTTTGCAGAACCTCCGTGTTGCTCCATCGGATTTATTCGTAGGCCCGACGAATCAGCCTCGCTTCGCATTGTGGCATCGTTGGACGTCACCCTACGACTACCCGATCCAATATACACCGGGGAGAGCCCAGCGTGATGCATGCGACTAAATGTTGGATTTCCACCACCCCATCACTTAAACCGGGCAGAGTGGTGATATGGCTGTCAAACACCCACAGTAGCATCGACACAACTCTAAAGGACATCCCCACGCCCTTCGGTCCAATATACTCCCAACGGTCTTGTCTGACGGAACACAACAAAAGTTGTATAGAACCTCTATTTTGCTCCGTTAGATCGATCTGTAAGTCTGAACCACCCCAGTTTCTCACCGTGGCATCGAGGGACATCACTCTACGACCTTGCAATGGTTCCCGGGCCGATTCACTCCAGAAAACCCCAGCATGACACGTGACTAAATTTCGGAATCGCACCACCATACCACTTAGACCGGGCAGAGGGGTGATATGGTAACGTCGACACATGCCTAAAGGACATCCCCAGGCCCTCCGGCCCTATAAACTCCCGATGCTCTCTACGATGGTGAGAAATGAAGGTTCTACATCCATTGTTTTGCTCCGTCTGACCGATCTATAAGTCTGAACCACCCCATCTTCTCACTGTGGCATTGAGGGATGTCACCCTACGACCTTACAATGGTCCCCAGGCCGATCCACTCTGGGAGAACCCAGCATGACACATGTGACCAAATTTCGGAATTGCACTACCATACCACTTAGACTGGGCGGAGGGGTGATATGGCAGCCAAACCCCCGTGGTAGCATCGACACACGCTAAAGGACATCCCCAGGCCATCTGACCCTATAAACTCCCAGTGGTGAGAAACAGAGGTTCTATAGATCTTCTGTTTTGCTCCGTTATACCAATCCGTAAGTTTGAACCACCCCAGCTTCTCACTATGGCATCGAAGGATGTCGTCACCTTACAACCTTACGGTGGTTCCCGGGCCGATCCACTCCGAGAGAACCCAGCGCGACACATGTGACCAAATTTCGAAATTCCACCACCAGAACACTTAGATCTGGCGAAGGGGTGATATGGTAACCAAACCCCCATGATAACATCAGCGCACACGCAAAGGACATCCCTAAGCCCTCTAGCCCTATAAACTAAACTCCCAAGGCTCTTGCACGATGGTGAGAAACGGAGGTTCAACAAATCCTCTGTTTTACTTTGTTGGATTAATCCATAAGTCGGAACCACCCCAGCTTCTCACTGTTGCATCGAGGGATGCCACTCTACGACTGTGCAGTGTTCCCATGGCCGATCCACGCCCGAAAAGGCCACACATAGACCAGGCGGAGAGGTGACAGTCGCCAAACCCCGTCTGCACACGCCGAAAGGGAAGTGCAAACCATTCACGGATCCATAAAAAATAAAAGAAATAGTTCGTACAATGTTATTAAATCCAACAGTAAATTTGAAAAAGGCCAAACAAAACCTTCGTTTATAAGGCAATATCGTACCCTTAACCATTAATGTATCACAAGAAATTAATTTAGGGAAATGGAAGGATGAAATGCTTGTGATATTGTGTATTACATACTTTTCTTATATTACCTTGGATCTAATTAGACGTGTTGACCTGGTGATTATGCAAGTTTGTCACTGCCCAAAAGGTTCATTAAGACAAAGGGAGATGGTGTAACAATATGTAATATCTTATTGCAGTTTGTCTACTGAAACATTTATGAGTTATTTTGATGTATAAATAAATCACCAGAGATTGGCCCAGCCGATTGAATGCCATATATAATTGAGCCAGCTACTTGTTTGCCATTTCTGATCATCATCCAGGTTGAAGGTGATACCACCTATTCTTCCAAGGTATTTTTTTTTCACCTTGAAACATCAACAATGCCCTTTAAGATGGCTACAATGTATATTTCATCTAAACCTGTACTGCGTGTTCCAAGACATGGGTTGGAATGCATCGTGTGTCCAAGAGTCTCACTAGTGAGAAAACATGGACTTAGAACAGAATATACCATAAATCCTTTGTTTTTGTTGCTAAGTAACGTATGATGCAAAAAATGGATTCTTGTAGATTAAATTATTCATTTGTGTGAAATAAGTTAGGGGATAATACAATTCTTTTATGATTGAAAACGGTAGCTTCATTACTGTAAAATTAAGATACAATTTTCAACCGCTAAGATAGGACTAAAGGTAAGTGTTGAAAGTACAAATGATATACAACGTTTTCATGTAATCCAAGCCATAAGCTACAGAAATAGTATAGCAAATGATGTACCAAATTACTCAACTTTCAAGAGAACAAAGTCATTGAAATGATGTAACATATTAACCCAAGGATGTGGTCGCTTAAGATTGGTGAGTTATTGTATTCTTCAAGCTGCCATGTAGGCACCGTTCATAGAAATAGTAACAAGCTTAATATCTCCTCTACCTGCATCAACAATATATATACCCGCCTCAAAGAAAAATTACACCATTACTTGGTGCAATTGAAACTCCTGTAGCCATAAATATATCTTCTCTTTTGTTGGTCACTCTCAACAAAGTTCCATATGAACTCCATGTTAGGGGTGAGCAAAAAAAACGAAAAACTAAATTGACTAGAATTGAATCGAAAAATCGGTTAATCGAATCAATTGATTCGGTTTCGGTTTGATGATTTTAAAAAACTAAAAATATCGGTTTGGTTTTGATTAACCAATTTAAAAAATCGATGGTTAATCGAACCGACCGGTATACATGTTTTTTGTATATATATTTTATATATTTATGTATATATTATATATATAATATGTATTTTATATATTATAAATTAATAAATACGCATTATATATAAATATATATTTATAATATATTATTTATTATTTATTATTTAACATATAATATTTTATGTGTATTTCTAATTTTTTATTATATATTTATATTTTTTTATAATCAATATTATAAAGTCAAAAAAACTGAAAAACCGATGAACCGAACCATCAGTTAACCAAACCGGTCAACCGGTTAACTGACTGATTTTAATTCGGTTCCGATTACTAATTTTCCAAAAACCAGTACTACTGGTTCGGCCAAAAAAAAATGCCCACGGTTTGGGTAACCCCTACTCCATGTTGGTTGATAAATCTCTTTTGCAATGGAAGCATGTAAAAGAATATAAGTTTCAAGATTACTTTCCTTACCAACCCATCTTAAACACTACTAGTTTCATCAATTTCTACGACATTAGAATAAGTCAAACCAAAATGTGGCATATAAGTTATCCAATAGATTGACTTTAATTATAGGTTCAGTTCAGCCATGTTTGTAGGTTTTCAGGTTATAACATGGAGAAACCATTTCCTTGTACAAACCACCTTCAACCCGTGCAAAGAAATTCTCAATGTCAAGCCCACTAGCATAGATCTGTGGTAGCCCAGACAATTCATCCAAATTTTCCACCGGACAGTCCTAGAAAAAAGGAACTAACTGAATACCATAATCGTTCTACAGATTTTGCACATTTACCAATTGTTCCGGATAATAATATGATACAGAATGCTTTGAATCATCCAACCTGATCAATTTTCATCTATTCTTGGTGGTATCAATCCGATAACAATGATCGGCTGTTAGTGGCAGCCCCTCTGCATTCTTAACTACGGAAGTGTTATTGTCAAATTGTACTAACATGCAGGGTTCAAGCCATGTCCACAGTCATAAATAATATCCATTTGCAAAGTTGAAGTCGCTCCAGTGAGAAGATCCATCTCCAACTTTGATTCAAACAACTCCATTGATTAACTATTTATTGAAATTTAAGAAGAGTAGTAGACAAGTATTTTTTATGGTACCTAGCAAACCTACAACATGGCCTTTCAATACAGAAATTAAGTCAACTTGTATACATATTGCCATTATATATCATAATTATTGTTAGGCAAGAACAACTTAAACATGAAATGGAGAGTCATTTGGAAATCAAAAGTTCCCTATATATTTCATATTATATATTTGTTAGGCAAGAGGAATCTAAACAAAAAAATATATATATATGACTTCTTTATAATCATCTATTCACTACCCTTCTTCCATAGTAGTTTGGTTACCAACACAAATAGGAATCAACCTTGACAGAATCAAGACTATACCCAAATATGATATCGTGGATGAGTGGGCATGATATCATATTTGGGACAAACCATCTATTCACTACCATTCTTCTATTGTTGATTCTTTGGGTCAAACCACCTTATAAAAACACAAGAACTGTGGATAGATGCAAAATTAGCTATCAAGTATTACATTTAATGGTTTCACTTAACCTCTCAGCCCATAATAATAAAAAACTACCCGACAAAAGATGACATCTCCCTCGGCTGCAAGGTACAGTATTGCACTCTCTACTCACATAGATCCCAGGAATTAAAACATTTTTGAAACCATAATATATATATATATATATTTTACAAAATAAATTTCAACGGTTGAAATCGATTGCCGACAGTTTTAGTTTCTATCAGAGAGAGTGCATCCCTGACCATTCATTTTGTCCGATAAAGGGGCTGATTCTGTCATTATGATCACCCACTCAAATGAATTCTCGAACTGTCCCAACATACCCAGTTTTTTACCCCCTCTAAGGATCTCACTGATTGGTATATCAAAGATAGTCCAATCCGACACTTAGTACAGTACTATAATTGAGTTTAGGGGTCAGGTGTAACATTTCAGTTTTGCTTATCTATCTCCAAGGTCCAGGGCAATACTGAAATGTTGGTCCAGCTTAGGGTTTCAAGAAAATCCACACTGTATGTACACCTTGGCAGTTGAGACAAGTCACCCCAACCAACTTGGCATCACATCAGTGTTAGCCTTGGCAAGATAAATCTCCATAAATCTATCTAACGGCTGTAAAGATTTTAAACTAACATGAGTCTCATACGTATCCAGTTTAAAGATATTACATACAAACACACCATAATAACATGAATCAAATATGTACTTTATTCATTTATATTAAATCTCATAATATACATCATTTTGATTAGAACTAAGGATACACACTCTCTAACAGGTTAGTCTTGCAGTTAACAAGAATCCGTACACATGTACCACCTGCAAAACATCAATGAAATGTCATCATGGGATACAAGCGCACTAACTATTAAGTAAACTAATTTTAGAAGCATGCACCGCGTGTGCAACAAATATATACCTCGTCATATACCCAAGCAATTGGGTCAAACAAGCAACGCATGCAATCGTGCACTCATCTAGATGTCATCATTACTCCATACATATTGCTAGCTGTAATAAAAGGTTTCCATTCATTAGAATCCACCAAAAAAGATGTTACAAATGAAGCACATTCAAGGAAAGGGGGTGCATTCGTACTCTCCCATGGAACTGTGCAAGAACAACTTAATGACTGCCAAATCATCTTTCTGTAGCATCTTCTTATCCTTAAAGGAAGACCAAACTAATGGTCCATCGGTAGTCATTATGCAAATAAGAAATTCAAACTTATAGACAACAGCTACTAATTTCATTTTACCTTCCCTTATTGCACTTTCTTTGAACCAGCCACAACGGCGAACTCCTTCGCAACATGCCCATGCTACCCTGGAGCTTCATATAGGGAGACCACTACACTACTTTGGAACCGCTCTCTTCGAACCTGTTGTTATCTAAGTTTGTACATGGACACAACAAAGGGGGACGGCTCAAAGATCTCACAAGACCAAGATGTCGCTTCTACAGTAACCCGTTCAGGAGAATTTGTTGCAGCGGTGTTCCTGGGTAAAACAAGTGGCACGACGCCGCAATCAAACTCATCTCTAGGCCAACAGGAGGCTAGTGCTAACACACCATCGCTTACAGGGACTCCATCAAGATCTAATCCATTGGATGTCTGCATTGCACAGACCCTATTCACCTTAACACGAAGCACTACATTCTGCTTCATCGTCGATGCATATTGGCTGGCCTCCGTCTGAAGAATTTGGTATTCTAATGACTCCATGCAACTTTTACATAAACCCTAGACACAAAAGCAAATAAATTCATTAGTACAATTCATTAGATGCCACTTTTACATAAACCCTACACACAAAAGCACTACATTCTCCTAGCTAGGGTGTAGGGTCTGTCAATGGTCATTAGTAAGGAGGCATTCTCCAAGATGAATTGTTTTTTTAATTGTTAGTTCCAAAAACAAAACTGAAATCAGAACCACATTTTTGAATTCTGGCTTCAAAAAGCATACTAGAGAATGGCCACCCCGTACTAAGGCCTGTATTTTGATCATTTTTGGTTTTTTTTATAAGTGATGACAATTTTTGTTTTAGACCTTTATTTATGTTGTAAGTTTAAATTTTTTATTTGATATTTTTTGTAGTATAGATTTGTTATATAATTTAAAAGACTAAAACAGATTTTATTTCTAAACAATAGCTCAAGAGATCATACATCATTTGAATGAGATTTTTTTTTCTATTTTAAGTGGGGATAACCCCCATTAACCTTTTATAGTGGAGATTACTACCATTTGATGTTTATATTTTTTCTATAGTGGTTAGACACATGTTTTAAAAAAATGCTTATATTTAAGAGTGGAAATAACCACCCTTTTGTATCCAATGATTTGACATTATGGCTCAGTTTGGAATGAATACAAATGTAAATATATAGAGTGCAAAATCTTATATTTTGTATTATTTTATATGCATTTGCACTGTACATATTTGCATCTATACTCTTTACAAACTCAGCCTATATTTCAAAAAAGCATACAATATGAGATTTTGATCAAACGAACTTTAAATCACCTTTAGTATTTCTATATTTTTCTGCTTTTTAAGTTTTACTTTAGGCTCCAATCCATTTAACTGTGGGTTGGTATAATCCACAAAGCTCCAAACCAAAACTTAAGCGCTTTTAGAATAAATTGGTGCTTATGTGTTAAATACCAAACAATTACCCCATACAGGGATTTGAGAATCAATCAGCTTCCAGCATCATCTATAGTCACATCTCAAACTTTGATTGCTGTCTCAAAAGTATGACCCTATCAACGACAACATACCATTAGACATGGCTATAAATCACATTGGAAGCTGTATTGGTAGCAAATCTGTTTTTGGTATTCGGTGCCATACTAGAGAAAATGGTCACCCTGTACTAAACTTTTTTTAACTAATATATCTTATTTATTATTTATCAAATTTATCATTTCAAATTTAACATATGATAAGAATTATACAAAAATTAAAAAATGTTATATTTAATAAAATAATTGGTTCTAAGTCTGAATCAATTCAGAACGGGCAAAGGCAAGAACCAGAACCGACCCAATTATGAATATAGACAAAACCATGGAACTAGAACCATTTATAATTGATTTGGTTGGTTCAGGTCCGTCGGATAGGCCCGACCCATTGACAACCCTAAATAGAAGCATTAGGGAGTGAATTGAAATTGTGAGAGCAAATAACCGCCCCGATTAGGATAGACAATTGACCAATCTTGGCCTATTCCCATATGGCTTCCAGCTAAAAGAAACAATCTCTAATAACCTTAACAACCGAACCGTTATAATCCATTGTCTATTTAGGTTCATCAGTAGACCCGACCCATTGACAGCCCAAAATAGAAGCATAGGGACTGAACTAAAATTGTGAGTCAAATAACTAGTCCGATTAGGATAGACAAATGACCAATGGCCGGTTGTTGCTATCTTGGCTTATTCCCATACGTCTTCAGCTAAAAGGAAACAATCTTCAATAGCCTTAACAAGTTGGCGCAATTGAACTGCAATCCTGGGGGGAACACATTATTCTGAATTCATCCAATGATTCATTCTAACCAATTCTATCTATTTATAAAAGGCAACGAACTAATGCAGATTTACGTGTCTCTAGCAAGGTTTAAAGAATCTATACGCTCTAAGATGGTACTTGATTCTATTGCCGTTTATCATATTATCAGTTCCAATGGACTTGAAATTTTGTTTGGTTAAGCTGGGATTTTTAGACTGCATTCTACTTTGAATTGTAGATTTATAATAATTTAAAATTTAAAACAAATCTACATATAACACTGTTTTCAAAACTGGACCGAACCGGACGGTTAGATCGGGAAAATTGGGAACTGGTCACCTGACCGGTTCCGTTTTCCTCCAGAACTGTTTTTTCCTTCAAAACCGTTGATTTTTGTCAGCAAACCATTAAACCGACCGATTAACCATTCGAATAGTTTTGACCGTTTTCTAATTTTTTTATTTTTTTGTCTGAAGTTTGAACCAGTAATCGGACCCCTGACCGGTTCAGTCGCTGGTTCGTTTTTAAAAACCATGACATATAACATCCACATCCGCCCATAAATTAACATCAATTCCGACCTGGCAATCTGGCAGCTGCCCCAATTGTACAATGAAACTAAGATTTCTGAAGGTAGACTGAACAGTAAAAACATAAAAAAAAAAAAAAAAAGACGCCCAATGGTGCCTGTCATAAAGTTACAAAAAAATGTCTCAGACCTGATGCTGTTGTTTAAACTTGAAAAATGTCTAATTCATAGTATTTAGCGTATTGATGAGTTTAACACAAGACAAAGAACGATACGTGATACATGATCCTTGTTCTGTAGGTGAAGACCCAGACGACCATCTTTTCTGCAGAACCCATGTGATTGGAGAGATTCATCTTCTCTAGCAAACCTAAGGGTCCGTTTGGTTTATAATTGGAGTCGGAATCAGAATCAAATCAAAATTTTTTTAAATCGGAATCGGAATTATCCATTCCCATACTCTATTTGGTTCAGACAGGAATGGGAATGGAAATGGGAGTCAGCAGGAATGGGATTTAATTCCCAAGGAAGGGGCAGAGAATAAAGCTGCAACTTGGAACGAGTTGGTCCAAACCCAGCACTAACCTAACCTGAAAAAGTTGAGTTTGGGTTAGAATTGACCCCTTAGGTAACCCGACCCAACCCGAACCCAACTCTATAGTACATATTATGTATATGATATATCATACATTTATTTGCTTAAATGCATGATAGTTGTATAACCTTCATCATATACTATCGTTTATTTCTTTTAAGATAATCACTTCAATTAATCCTAATTGGAAATAATAAATCCTTAACAACATATTTTATGTTTTTTTGAATATTTTATTCTTTATCTTCTCTTTGCCACCCATATCTTGCTACCCATAAAAGATCTATTATAACTTTATAAGCCATAACTCGTAATAAATTAATTATAATTACTTCAAACACTTTTTTATGAATTTTGTACTTAAAGGACCAATAAAAACATCAATAAACAAATGCTAATAAAACATAGGATTAATATATGTAGTGAAAGGTTGAGTTAAGATCTAAGGGTCCGTTTGGTTTGTAGTTGGAATCAGAATAGAAATCAGAACCAAAATCCTCCGGAATTGGAATCAGAATGGTCCATTCCTATAGTCTGTTTGGTTCAAATGGGAATAGGAATTAAAATCAGCAAGAATGAAATCTCATTCCCAATGGAGAGACAGGGAATGGCTATTCCCTCAAATGGGGGAATGTCATTCCAACAGGAATGAGAATGGAATTCAGATTCTACCCAACCAAACAGTTTGAATCAGAATAGCCCATTCTAATTCTGATTCCAGACCCCTGTGTCCCGCAAACTAAACGGAGCCTAAAATTAAGAAGTTCTAGGAGATTAAGGGATGGGAAGAAGATTGGGCTGGGTTAGAGTTGGAGGAGTTTAGTTAGGGTTGGATAGCGTGTTGGATTTAGGATTGTCAATGGATCGGGTCAGACCCGATGGAACCGAACCGATTGTGGCAATTTTGGTTCCAGAACTTGTCCAAATGGGTCGGCTCCGGTTCTTAAAAAAAATCCCGATTACTATCGGGTTGGAACCGGGCCCACCTTGTTCCAACCCACCTATATCCTCTGTCAAAGTACTATAGTCCAAAGGACATAAGACGACAATGACCATAGCTATCAGTTTCTATCTCAGTAAGTACGGGAATATGACAATGGGAGGATAGACAAAAATTGCAAAAAAACAATGAATAATAGAAAAAGGGTAAGGACTGCCATAATTAACAACAGAAAATATATATTAATATAGAATGAAAATAAAACAATGATAGTTTGAATTCAATAATTTCAATAATTCCAGGAAGATAGGAATACCATTTATTGACCCAATTTCATACCATGTTTGCTTCTCACAAGAAATCACAAGCTGGATCAAAGTTCTATTTTAATATAGCAGAAAGACCTTTCAAATATTTGCTTTCTACCTAAAATTTCAAACTCTTGATACCCTTATTCCTGGGCATATCAAGTCGGGCAATTCATTTTTAATATAAATTCCACGACCAACATCTTATCCTTGCCATACCTGGCAAAACAGAATTTAGATATAAACCACCGTGTCTATTCATAATGCATCTGTACATATAGCTTATTAGCCCATACCTCATTAATTAGTCTCTATGTTACAACATCTGTACAATTCATGCAATCTACAAATCTGAAGTAAGATGAGACCGTAAGACAACCAGCTATGGTCTTCAATTGACAATCCTTGAGTGTTTAACCATAGTTTGCCTGCAACATAAAAAAGGCATGTATCAATACTAATCAGCATAACCATCTTCTTAAATTGTTTCAGAAGAACATCTAATTAAGAAAATAAGGTTTAACAGAGAGCTGTCATATGATGGATCTTCTATTCAATCAAACCAAGTGGGTCATGCACTCCTCATTATACACAATTGTCATGAAAGCACAGAATTACATAACATGTGAGACATCCAATACTTCACTAATGGACATTGAGGAATAATAGATATCTTCACGGTAGAGATAATAAACCTCCAATAGAAGATACTATGGAAGATGAGTAATATCATTTCTCATTGTTTAAATTAAGATGACGTTTTTACCATTCTACATTCTACTATTCTAGCTGAGTCTGACTAGAAAATGAGTGATCAAATTTACACAGTTTAAGGTTACCTCTGAAACCTTTCGATATCCAAGAAGCTGTATTTGTGGAAGCCTCCTTTGGGTCGACAAAAACCCGTTTGCTTGGTAGGTAAGAGTTTATTTCCTGCTTCATCTGTTGTGATTTCAAGTCCACATGCTTTGCATAAAGACTCCACATTTGACTCCTATGGGGTCCGAAGGCAGGTCTTTGAATCAGAATTTGAGCCAGAAACCATTACAAAACTTATTTATTACTTTCTCAGTGCACGTTAAGCAGGTTGATAGGAATCACACCTTCAGCATTAAGATTTTGGATAGGTGCTCTAGTGGGTATGGATGGAGCTTGTATCCACCATAATTGATACAAGATATCGCCTCTACTCGGATCTATTAAAGATAGGAAGAAGAACAAAGATCATTAGTTTTAGTTAGCTACTAATCTTCTGCACAAAGTAGATATACTACAAAAGAACTAAAGATTGGGATTAAAAATTAATTATTATCAGACTCAGACCAGATGTAGAACCATTTTGACCACTGGGTCAAAAATCAAACAGTTCAACTGACTGGTTCACTAATCTAGCTACTTGAATAAAAAATACAAAAAAGATTCCAAATAATCTTTTAAAGCTAATTTACATTATATAAGCATAATACAATAAATATTAGAGGTTACAACACCTCTTAATACATGTTTCTTGAGAAAATTGACCAGGTCAACATTTCGAAGAACTGGCCAGCCCAAAAACCATTTGGACCACCACTTTGTCTGGTTCAAGTCTCACAACATTGTTAAAAAAATGACAACAGCAATATTGACCTGGATGAAGCAGATTAAACTTGTCCAAGAATATGAGATGCATGAGAATAATGAATGGTTAATGATGGGAAAAATAACCGTCAATGCTTTGGATGGCTCCCAATTTTCAAAACAAAGAATCAACTATGATAATACAATTCACATATAAGCTTGTTAAGAGATTGCATACTTCTCCAGAAAAAAAGTCCTACTGTTGAACTTATAATTTCTATAAAACAAATCAAGTAACCAAAAAGACACAGGGAAAGATTTGTCAGAGAATTTTTTTTATATAAATGATAGAAATTTATTTGGAGCAGAAAGAAATATCACATGATTACAGGGTACATCCAGAAGAGGCGTGAGATGCAGCCCCAGCCAGAAAACAGATTACCACTGAGCCCAAAATAATTCAGACTTATGCACCCCCCATGTTTTGCAAAAAAATAACAGCCATCCCATTAGCTGAATGCCTTTTCCATTGGACTGAATTGTCATATCTCTGATCAGCCACTTAAATCATTTCATATATTCTTTGTATTTCCAAATAACAGTTCCAGGTTCCTTCAACCACCCTATGACCAGTTTAGGAGTCACCTTCAACTAACAGTCTGTCATAATTTAATTCTCTGGTAATCTGTATTCCTTGTAAGACAGCTTGGAACTTTGCAAAAACTTAGTCCCCTACTCCAACTGGACCTGAAAAAATTGCAACAACATGACCTTCAGAGTTTCTAAAAACTCCCCCTACACCAGCAGGGCCTGGGTTCCCTAGACTGCTGCTGTAAAAATTCAGTTTGATGAATCCTTCATCCGGTGGTTTCCAACCCACAACAGGTTTGACCCTTGTAGTAGAACTCCTAGCTACAGCTTCCAAATTTCTCCATGTATCATCAAAGGAGAAATCAAAAAATAACTTTAGGGACTTGGCCCACATTATAGCTCTATATAATATGCATTCCGGCACTGCTTCCTTACTTCTTTCTTTATCGTTGAACGCTCTACCATTCCTTTCCTCCCACATTGTCCAAATCAATACAGCCCTGATACATCTCCACAAAATTTTACCCCTTCTCTTTGGCCAACTGAAAGTCGTTGGTCCAAAGAGACTTCCAAGCTAAATAGGCAAGCTCCACTTGTGACCAAGAAGTTCAAAAAACTTTTCCTAGAGACAAGCAACAAAAGGGCAAGATATCAGAAGATGGTAGTAGTTTTCTCCACTTGCTTTACACAGGGTACACCAATTAGGAACTTAGGGGACAGGTACATAAAAGGTCTTCTTTTTTGCAAAACATCCAATGCATTTATTGAGAACAACCTCATTGATGAAAGGTTCCATAAGACAGAACTGCAGATAAGATGCCTCTGATGCTATGGTACTAAAGAAACATTTGTAATTGCCAACTCTGAAGAACCTGTAATAGAAATTGACAAATTCTCAGCATAGGCAAAAGCCATATCGAAGCTGGATCTACTCTTAACATTGCCAATAATTAAAACAGAAACCTCAAAAGAAAAAAAAAATAGTAACAATGGATGAAATGTAATATTTTAAAAAATAGTAACAGTAGATGGATTGTAATATTTGAAGTTGGTTACCTTAAGACTTTCCGAGCAAAGCGCATTTCCTTTGATTTGGTAACAGAAGAGGGTTGAAGGCGAAACCACGTGGATAGTGACTCACCCTATAAACCAAAGTCATAGCTAGAACTTAGAAGTAATAGGGTAATGAAGCAGCCACAAACAAGAAAGACAAGAATAGTTCAGCAATAAAGATAGACACTGACCATTGATTCACCATTGAAGCCAAGATGAAGAAGAACATAAAATGAAAGAAACTCAGCTTCATTCCTGTTAATGGAGTTGAACTTTCGATTGGCATTGTACAAATCATAAAGAGATAAGAGGGACTTTGTCAGTTGCTCCATGTTGAGGTAATGCGCAGAAGAAATATTTGGATTACTGCTACATCTGAGAAGCTTGTGATGAGATATTATATGGAATTTGACCTGTCAGATGAAATATATTAATTCATATGTCACAACACAATGATTGAATCTGTTTCAATTGCTTTGATCTGTTAAAGTCTGCCTGAGCAACTGAATGCCAAGTGGACACATGCATATTAATTTGGATTCCAAGGGGAGAAAAGGGTGTTAGGATGTAATCTTTTTCTTTTAATGAAAAAAATTCTTGATTCTTCAAAAAAAAAAAAAAAAGGTGTATGTGTATATTATGTCAATGATAAGGAGTAAATTTTCCAGCTATATAACAGTAAACAATTGTCCTACAGAGGAACATGAACAATATATTACACATGCTCTTAATCATTTTAAAAGGTCATCAAATAAAAGAAAATTAAGACTGGAGCTAAGCAACAAATGAAAAACTGAATTATGCATCTTAGAAGCAAATAAAGAATAATGCCTGAGTTTGTGCAGAAAAGAATGCCGAAGTTTAGGACCATATCCAGTCTACGCCTCCCAAGACCCCAAAGGCAACAAAAGCAAAGCTACAGATAATTGGCTAGGTTAGAAAATCTTTGGAGTAGACCCATGCCCCATAAAACTAGGGCTTTCTGTTGGGAGATATTTCACAAGAAAATTAGTACTTGTTATAAGATTCAAAAGAAAGCACCAAGGCAGTAATCATTTGAAGGTTTTGGGAACAGAGGAATAATGCAAAGACATTTTAATTGGAAGAGCCACAATAAGGAAGCAATTTTTGAGTATCACGGTAGGAGTGGAGAACTTGATAAAAACCACAGATACCTTTGCCCCATTTTACGTGGATGATATTTTGAGGATGGAGAACAGTAGACAACTCGTCTACTAAGAGAATGGTGAATCAAATGCTTCAGGAACCACCTAGAAATAATCCCATAAAGCTCAATTTTGATTGAACTATAGAAGTAGCTTCAGCAATCCAGGTTCCTCCGAGTAGGAAGGGTTTTAGAGATGGTAATGGTATGATTTTAGCTTTGTTTTCAAAAACAAGTGACATTGGGAATCATTAAGAGCAAACCTGTTGATTTTTCTATGAGGTTTGATGCTGGCAAACCAATGAATTTCACCAAAATAGTGGTTAAAGAGGATTCCAAATTGGTAGTTAGTTGGCTAAAGAACTTCAACCAAGCAATATGGCAATATAGACAAACCATTAAGGAGATCAAATGGACGGAGAAGGAACTAGATGTAACAGTTCATTGAGTGCAAAGGTCAGCAAGTGGTATGGCTTGTATTGGATAAACAAGGGGTGAATAGGTATCAATTCTTTTGTGCTCAAATGTAATGTATATATGAATGGAATAGGTGGAGTTTCTCCAGCCTACATATTGGGTCCATAAATCCATGTCTTTCTTAAAAACAGCAATGAAAACAACATACAATTCAACCTAACTCTGTTGTATTTGGGGAGGGGGTTGTCTCTCAAGTCTCAAGGAAGAGGTTTATAACATGCATCACATAACCAGCATAAGTGGGATAGTCCCATGGGAGAGAGAGAGGGAGAGGGGGAGAGAGAGAGAGAGAGAGATGATCAACTTGAGGAGAACATAGTCCCATGGGAGCTAGGGTTTTCCCACAAATACTGTACACTATCTATCAAACATAAAAGGGATCGTAAAAAATGACTCTGGATCAGACATAACATATCAAAAGAGACGAACAGAAAAGGTATTGCCATTTTCTTTAAAAGAAATGAGCAAATTAGTAAGATAAGATGACACTCATGCACCCATCAGAATTAATCCAAGCATGAGCCTAGAAAACTAGGCAAGCACCTCATATATGACACATACTTCATTTGCCTTTGAAAAAAAAATAATCCTAAAGAGCAGAATTAATCATTTAGATTGTATTCACAGAAGCTTCAATGCCAGAGTAAATAGTTGACTTTAGAATCTGGTGCTGTAGAGAAAATTGCCTTCAACCAATAAATAAAATGCGCACAAATCAATAATTCCAACCTGTACAGTTGTACAACCCCGTTCCCTAGATTGAAGAAGAGTATAAACAAGTGGAAAAACTTCCTACTGGAGAAGTCATACCATTTCCTCATACATGTTGATTGCCTGATCATTAACAATTTTCTGCATGCTAAGATCTTGACGTATAGATCTCGTACGGTCAAAAACAAAGTCATGAACTACATCAAATGGATGCTCAGAAGAATCTAGTAAACTTAGAAGGTAGTCTAATGTGCCCTGCAACACTGGAAGAGGCCGAACATCTGATGCCTGTATGTGTGTAGTAGACATGGTTCTGCAAAACTAATAGAAATGGAGAATGAACTCTAATGTTATCATGCATTAAAATACAACCATTATTTGATCATGCATATGTATCAGTATTAATGTTATCATGCATTAAAATGGCAGACTCCTAATGCCTGGGTATACCATAGAAAGACAAAAACATTATTTGACATCTTTCATACAAAGAGGAGCACTTTGCTATGATAAAATATTGGTGATAAACGAAAGAGACACAATCTGCAATATATAAATACAATCTGAAGAAATAAGAGATCCATAATCAACAGAACAAGAATGTTCTACACAAAACAAACCAGCATTACGATGAAAAAAAATGTCTTACCGGTTATGGTTATTGCAGGAATACCCAGTAAAGAAACAAAGTTACTACACCAGACATCTAACTAAGATTTTCTATCATGGTTACGCATTCAGACCTAGTATTCAAGATTTAGTACCTTGGTTACACCTTCATCAATCAGGGCATGTTAAACTAGTATTATTTAAACTCCACCACTTTAACCTCTTTATTTGGGACCACCATACAGATCCACCCCACATCAGAGAGACAAGTAAAAGAACTGGCTTCATGAATCACCCCCAAAGCAACCAAGACCAAAGCCTCAGCTATAAAATGACACACTAGACAGCACAGACATTACAAGACAAAGTCAAAACCAATCATACAAAAACATACCGCAAGAAAGTCTAAAGTCGGAAAAAACTAACACCTGAAAAAACACCAGAATCTGTGTGGCTATACCAACCAGCCAGAACAAAAAAGTCACCCCTCCCCTGGCCCTGAGAGCATAAGCCCTCCCCAAATCAACAGCTCCCTCCCCTATCTCTACCCATACCATGGCATCATTACTCCCTTTCTACCTCTTCAATGTTTCCCCATAGCTACCCTCTCTCCAATCTCATATCCATATTTCCCTTCTCTCCCTGACGGATGGATCTGTCACTTCTCAGTTTGTTTATATTTTCTAAGTTTGATCAGCTAAGAACAGTCATAATTTGTGTTTCATAGATTCAATATAATGTCCTCAAATTGCTGATATGTGCTTAAAGATTTGAGCCACCATTAAAGAGCAATTGAATTGCAATATAATGGGTTAGAAACTGCAAGCACTCAACCTTCCACAGACAACTAGGGTGAGCATATTCTGCAATTTACAACATGAATGAGTTAAATTGCAGCAATGTTTTAAAACGCGGAGGCGTGATGCGAGGCATTCCACTACCTAGAGGCATGAGACATAGTTCAGAATAATCTCCCCAAGCCCACTTTCTTTCCCCTTATCTTTTCTTCCCTTCCCTTTCCTTTTCTTTCTTTTTCTCTTTTTTTTTTCTTCTCTTTCTTTCTTTTTCTTTCCCTTCCCTTTCTTTTTTTTTTTCTTGATAAGAGTCATATTCCATTAATTCAATGATCGGTTACATAAAAATCCCCTTTGAGAGACACGAGGTGCTGCCTCTCCATACAGAAAACACAACAACTACATCAAAAAGTGCATGACTGTTAAAAAGACACAAATTACAGTTGCGCCCATAACAATGTTTCCCTGTTTGCCCCTTGTTTTGCCAAAACATCAGCAAATGCATTAGCTGATCTCCCAACACCCCCCCCTGTACTATTACAGACATATTCCTTGTCAGCCATTTGAATTTCTTTATCTCATTCTTGTAATCCCACGTGACATCCTCCGGATTATTTAACCAGTTCACCACTGTCTTAGAGTCCCCTTCAACCAGAAACTGCTCCACACCCATTTCTTTTGCAAGAACTATTCCTTGTATTGCAGCTAACAGCTCTGCCCGAATAGAGTTCCCAACACCTAAAGGGCCAGAGTATAGTAAGACAGCTTCTCCAGCCTCATTCCTCAATAGACCTCCCAATTCGTAGGGACCCAGGTTGCCTTGGCTACTTCCATCAAAATTCAGCTTCAAAGAACTGTGAGGAGGGGGGACCTAGCTTGTCATTACCTTTACCTTGGAGGAGGAACAACTTGCTACTGATAACCAATCCCTCCAACAATCAGTAAGGGAGAAATGATCAAACAAATCCAAAGTCTTTAACCAATGTATTGCCCTATACAAAATGCAGTCCTTCAAGGCCTAACTGCTCCTCCCCTTTTCCTGGAAGATCCTGGCATTCCTTTCTTCCCAAACTGTCAGTAACAAGGCTGCTCGTGCACACCTCCACACATTTTCCTTCCTCTTTTATGGGGCCAATAGAACATAGAAGGGTTAAAGATTGTACTTACTTCTATTAGCATATCCCATCTACACCCAAACAATGATAGAAGCCAAACCCAAAGCTCTACAGTGACACTACAAGATAAAAATAAGTGATAACATTCCTCACCATGAGATTTGCAAATAGTGCACCAGTTTGGAGAAATACATAGAAAGGGTCTTCTCTTTTATAGGTTATCCATCGTGCTTACTTTACCATGCCACACTTCCCAACACAAAGCCATAACCTTGGGAGGAACCGGCCTACACCAAACTTCTTTGGAAGGGAGGCTTTGTTGAGAGGAGGTTTTGCATAAGAAATTAAAAAAGGAACCACAAGAAAAAGACCCATTGGGGTGAATGGCCCAAATCCTCTAATCAGGCTTCAAAGGATCCAACCAAACTTTATTGAGGAGACCAAGAAGAGCAGACAAACAATCAACTTCATCCTCCCTTAACCCTCTACGAAAACCAAAATCCCAAGACAAAGATAAAAAATTTAAAATTAAAGGAAGGAATTTTGAAATCACCTCTTTTTTATACAAAGAAACGAAGTACAAGGACAAAAAGAGGTCTTTTAAGGGAAGATCTCCAGCCCAAATGTCCTCCCAAAACCGAATAAAATTACTAGAACAAGCATCATACCTGATACAATTGAGGAATTGCGGAAGAACTTTGTGAATTGCTTTCCATGGTGTTGCTAGGTTAGCCCCCTTTGAAACACCAGCATCCCATCCACTCTTTGAGCATCCATGAATATTCTTCACCACTTCATGCCACGACCTATTTCGCTCCATAGGCTACCTCCACAACCACTTCCCTAACAAAGCTGAATTCTTTCTAAGAACATTCCCAAGCCCTAATTCTCCTTCCTCTTTGCTTCTACCCACAACATCCCAACTAATTAAGTGGTCTTTTTTACCTTCTCCCAGTTCCCAAAGAAAATCTCTCATCAATTTTTTCCAGTTTCTTCCTTCCCTATATGGTATCCTAAAGACATAAAGGTAATAAGTAGGTAGGTTTGTGATGGTAGCTCTTATCAAGGTGATCCTCCCACCCAAAGAGATGTAATTTTTCTTCCACACAGCTAATCTCTTTTCAAACTTCTCTCTGACTGGGGTCCAAAACCTACTCTCCCAATGGTTTGCCCCTAACGGCAGCCCTAAATAGGACAAAGGCCAGGTAGAAATGGAGAACAGAAGACAATCTGCAATAATCTCAACCTCCTCAAAGTCCAGATTGACTCCAGCTATGCAGCTCTTTTCTAAATTGATTTTCAAATTGGACACTCCTTCAAGCTTTAATCATTTCCCACCTTCTCACTAAAACCACCACCACGGAAGATCATCAAGTCATCCGCAAACTGCAAATGAGTTACTGGAATTTGGTTTGTGCCTATTCTCCATCCCCTTATCACATCTTCCCTATCAGCCCTGAATATAATTCGACTGAACACATCAGCTACCAAGGTAATTCTTTTCCTTTCCTTTCCTTTCCTTTCCTTTCCTTTTTTTCTTTTTTTTTCTGTCTTTTTACATGAGGTGTGCATGAGGCACATGAGGCGTACACCTCTAGCATGCCTCATGAAAAAAGCGTATGAGGCATATGCCTCAGAGGTGTCAGCGCCTCTGGCATACGCCTCAAGGCGTTCTGGAGGTGCCTCACCTAGAAGCACATCTCCAGGCGCATGCCTCCCATGCCTTTTAAAACATTGGATTGCATTAATAAGGAGTAAAGTGACCCATAAAATTTGAGATGATCAAGAAAATAAAAGATCCATTGATTAAAAAGTAAGATAGAAGGTTTATGAAGATAGAGATGGATCTTTTCCCCATGCAGTTCATATATCATATCCTCCTTTATCACTACTACTAGTAACAGACCGAAACACCATTGCTTTATTGACAACAAAGAGAATTTCCTCAAGGAAAGCTAAAATGCTGGATAAAGAAATAAGTTGATATAACTCACCTTCTTGACAGCAAGGCTTGGAGATGTTCTCCCAGGATTCCCATTTAATCTCTCAAACAAGGACAAATCTCGTAGACGCTCACGTTGAGCCCTTTCCCTGGCTATTTTAACAATCAATCACAATAGAGAATAAGCATCAATCCATATACCTAGAAAATAAGCATAGAAAATGTTCATTTACAACATGTCTAACTGTAATTTAAAAGGAACATGCTATTGCCATCTTAGTCACACATTTCAATTAATAAAGCTTGGTTTCAATGACACAATTAAGGGTAGATTTATTGGGTGTATGGAAAAGCTTTCTTGTGAGAATACACAGACCCCAAAAGCATAAAACTGGAATTTGATGGTGCCACCCTCCCCTATACAAGTCTTGGTAAAGTAAAGAACACAGAAAACAGAATTAAAGCAACTGCAGAATATGCCCTTACAGTGAAACCCATAGTTAAAATAGATACCAAAGGATTTTTTTTTTCAAATACAGCTACTTTTATTCATAGTAAAAACTACAGTAGAACAATCTCCTTTTTTTATCAGTAACTCAGAAGGAAATTCATTAAAATTATGAGAAACAGAACAACAAGAAGAAGTGGAATAAACAATAGAACAATCTCTTCTAAAGAAATAAAGAACATGTATCAGGGAAGGGCAACATTCCAATGCTAGAACAATTTCAGAGCAACATTTTTTGAATTGTTAATCATATTACTAGAAGTTGCATTATATAAGCATAGGTTCTTTCTTTTCTTCTTTTCCCTTTTGTAATTTTTATACACTATCAGATATATAGAAATATTTCTACACTGCAAAATGAAATGAAATTGTAATTATATTTCTCTAAAAAGAAGTATGCTGAGCAAGTTTAAATATTTGAAGAGCACAAAAGCCGGAAAACATCATATCTCTTGAAAATTCATAAAAATAGTCTTTTATAAAGTTTGTTGAAATCCCATGTGTATGTCCTTATTTCAAATGTTCACTTTGCATAATGGTCCATTGATAGCCTCAAGTGATATTGCAATAAGACCAAATTTGGAAGGTAGATGGTTCCAAACAAACTATGAGTTTTTCATAGCCTCAAGTGTACACTTTGCATAATGGCCCGTTGATTCTCCATTCCATGTCAAAAACAAATCTTTCCGAAATAGGTGCATAACTAAACAGACAGAAACAACATCAAATAAATAAATAGAATTACCTGGGCACATGTCGAGGCAAGTTCCTACCAAGGAGGGAAGATTGGATGAATCTTGACTCTGGTCGTAGTTTTCATCCAGGGTACTACTACTGCAGGTGCTACCTCTTTTTGAAACTTGAGCATTGTTTTCTGACCGATTTGAATGAAAATTATTAGATCGAAGACGCCTCTGTTCACCAGGAGATGAAGAAGAATAGATAGGCTTTTTTGCCTCTCTGCGACCCTTTTCCATCGTTCCTTTCTTCTCGAATTCTTACCGACACTGACAAAAAAAAAAAAAAAAACAGAGGAAACAACCTACAGGTAGGGGTGTGGAGAGTGCACCGGGCACGAACTGTGTCGGTCCTTGGGGTGAACGTGGGCCGGACCGGGCTTTGCACCTGTAATAGTGTGATAAGGGCTATATCCTGGTCCCGGGCTCGGCCCAGCCCGGGTTGCGGGCCAGGGCCTGAAACATAAGCCCGGGCCCAGGCATTTGAAAATAAAAAGATGAATGGAAAATAATAAAATTAAGATTAATGTTATTAATAAACTAAATAAATTTTAGAACGAAAGTATGATTATATTAATTAAGAAAATAAAACTACTGAATATTTATTAATTTTGTAACTACTTTTTATTAACTTAAGCCCCATTTTAAGTTTATTTATAAACAATAAAATTTAATAAAATTAAAACAAATATACAAATTCATTTAAAAATAATTAATAAAAGTATGTCATAAATAAAATTACTAATTAATAAATAAAAATTATAAGCTAATAGTTTATTTTAAAATTGATTCTATTTATAAAATTAAAAAAAAACAAATAATGAATTTGTTAAAATAAATATATTTATAATATTTGTTAAAATTATAAAATATTAAAAATAATTTAATTGTGAATGTAATAAATATACTCAAAACTAAATTATTAATAAAAATAATAATTGATTAATACACGTTAAAATTAACAAATGATATAGTATAGAAAATTTGCCACTCTCAAAGGATGAAGTTAGGATCAAGTATGCACAACCTTGTAAGCACCGTAAATGAGCACTTAGAATTTTTTTTTTACACTTGTCCCTTATAATACCTCCAACCTACCCTTGAAAAAGATTAATATCCACTTTTGACAGTTGTCAAAATATTTATCAAATGCTCATTTAATGTACTTACTTTGTTGTGCTTACTAGATCCGGACTGCAAAGTATGTAGCTGAACTCAATTGGGAATATCACAGGGCTCCTAAAATATGGAGGCATGGATGCATCATACATTTAGGCTATGTTTGGTTTGAAGGAAAATATAGGGAAAGGTAGGAAAATCTATACAAGATTTGTAAAGGTTTCCCTACCTTTCCCTTCCTTTCCCTACTTTTTCCTTCAAATCAAACATAGCCTTACCCGTACCATAATTTAACACATGGAAAGTGGATTTCTGTCTTCTACAACTACAGGCAAGGAATTGGCAAAAGGAAGAGTGAGTGACATTGTGTTTGTTTTGCTAATCTGTCCCAATATGCCTTCCAACTAGACATTTCGTTCTACCCCTTCATCTTACCTTTTAACTTACTCTCCCCCAACTGGTCGTTAGGGCAATTACAAATTGGAGCATACAATAAGTTTAGAGACTTTTGTTTTCACCAAATTGTCTTTGGAGCATAATTATCAAAGGAAAATATTTTCCTAAGAGCAGTAACTTCGGGGCCAAAAAGGGACAAAGAAGTCCGTTAAGGTGGAAGCTGACTCGTGGACTACTTCTTAAATAACTGAGGGTCCATTTGGTTTACAGTCGGAATTGGAATCGAAATCATATGGAATCGGAATGGTCCATTTCCATAATTTATTTAGTTATAGAAATGAGAATTAAAATCAGCAGGAATGATATTTTATTCCCAAGGGAGGGGCAGGGAATGGCCATTCCCTCAAATGGGGGAATGCTATTCCAATAAGAATGAGAATGGGATTCCGACTCCGCCCAGCCAAACGGTTGGAATTGGAATAGCCCATTCCAATTTCGATTCCAGACCCCTATTCCTGCAAACCAAACAGGGCCTGAAGTGTTATCTTTTATGGCTAGTTAAGGATGGGACCTCCGTTTTTGTTTTCCATGATCCTTGGTTTACAATCATCTCTAATGGCACTCCCATGGCTTTTGCAATCACACCAAGGCACTAATCAATTCTTGAGGGTGATGGATCTAATCAATAACAATTGTACCTATAAATAGACCTATTCATGAGCCAGGGCCCAATTTTACACTGTTTCGAGTTTGGGTTTTGGGCTGAATTCATCAAACCGAAACCCGACCCATGACACAGGTCTACCTAGAACCAACAACTCCTTAATACTCGTTAATATGTATATCCACCATTAACATATCCCTCACATTCTTGTGCTTTAACCAACATGGATTTGGTAACATACCAATTTATATGGACTAAATCCCCAAAAGGGAACTTCACTATATCCCCAACTTATCACTAATTTATGGTAAACTCGTCTGTATGTAAGTCTCTACGCAGGCCACTTCAACTGGTAGCTTCTCTGGAATACCCCCTGGGATGATGTACTCACAAAGACAAATCTTCTGCATGGTTATCTTTGGAAGATCAGCTATGTCCCTTTTGGCAACAAGCCCTTGAAATAATTCCTCGTTTGTTCTTTATATGCCCTTATGTATGAGCAATCTGGTTCCAAGTTCAAATGGGCCTCAACCCAGACAAAGCTAAATAGTAACCATTCCATTTCATCATCTCAAGTTGGATTAATTTCTGGACAATGCAGTGGATAAATGAACCATCCATTCCTTTTTTAGTTGATGTGTTATGCTATACGAATGCAATATTTGGATGGCAACGAAAAAAATGTTTTTTGTGAACATATTAGATCAAGCAAATACTTTTCTTTGAGAGATCAAATCATCCCCACAACGTCCCATAATACATTCATGCCGTGTATTGGGAGCACCTCCCAATGATATATCAGAAATGATGATGCCATCATCGAGAAATATTTTCAATACACGACGGAGATGTACTGTGGGACATGAATACATTGTGGGGGGTTGATTTGAATTCTTTTTTGCAATCAATTTCCCCATCAAATTAAAATTGCTGGTAGTGGCACCAAGGGGGAAGTTATTTATGGGCTATAGGGGGCAACATGGCTCCCGTGGATAAAATTATTAAAATTCCCATATTTATATTTTGAAAACCTATCTAACTATAACTACTAGCAATAAGAGATGTTTCTTTTACTCTATTTTGTTATTATTGATCATAACGTTTTTTACAAAAACTTAGAAAAGAATAATATATATTGCAACATATATAGTAGAAGTGAACTAAATCACATGGTTTTCAAAACGGACTGGACCGGATGGTCGGACTGGAAAATCAGAAACTGGTCAGGTTCTGTTTTTCACAAAAACCGGATTTTTTTTCCTAAAAAACGTTGATTTGATCAATAAACCGCTGACCTCGGTGGTTGAACCATTCAAACAGTTCAATGATTTTGACAGTTTTTTAATTTTTTTATTTTTTTGTCATAACAGGAGTTTGACCCGGGAACTGGACCCCTAACCAGTTCGTTATCCGGGTCAATTTTAAAAACCTTACTAAATCGTTGATCCATTTAAAAACCTTGGATATTAGAAAATTACAATTTTAGGATTTTAATAATGGTTCTATTTTATTTTTATTAATCACTAAATTTATCACAAATAATTAGAAAGAATGGTAATTTTAGGATTTTGGAATGTTTAAAGTCACACTTGATTTCCGATGATGTGGAATACTAAAAGCTGGGTCCACGGAGACGTCTATTTAAGGAATTCGGAGTACGTACCTATCTTTTAGCACCCTAGATCAGAATTGGGATCTACTCCTCACATGGGGCGCCTCACACTAGAATCAACTCCTCAAGTGTACATCGGAATATCTCCCACACTTGTATTTATTATCAGGATAGATAATGATTGTTCAATAAACTCTACGAATTCTTAGCTCCATTGTAGAGTTGGGATTGATGCTGGCTCGGAATTGATGCCAATACATAGGCATGTATTGGTATTTAAGAGTGGGGGTGATTGTCACTTTGAATTGTATAGGATTACAATGGAAATCAGATTTTTGTAGTTGACCGTGATGTACTTTTCACCATATTATTCATGAGGAGATGTTTCCAATTGTGAAGAGCAGATTCCACCTCCTCACACTGAGCTTATAGGTGCATTTCACTCTGCTCCTCACACATGGGTGCCTAATAATCACATCCATTGTGCATTGGGAATATCTCCGGTGAGTAGACCTGTTCATGGGTCGGGTAGTCCGATGGCTCGGCCCACACCCCGGTCGGGCTTGGTCAAGTAATTAGGCCCACGGGCCTAACACAGTAAGCCCGACTGTGTTTCGGGCCAGGCTTGAGATTTGTCAAAAAAGCCCGACCCTGACCCAACTCAATATTATATATTTTATAAAATATATAATATGTATTTTATATATTATATAAAATATATAAATAATATAATATTTATTAAAAAATATATATATATTTATAATTTAATATTTATATTTTTTTTATTTTTTTTATAATTTTTTTCTCTCTCTCTCTCTATTCAGTTGCTTTAACAATAGTAACCGTATGAACTAAATTTCAGACTTGGGCCCAGGCTTGGGCTTGGGCCTTAGAAAAATCTGTTAATACATAGTGAAAGTCTGGCCTGAGCCCAGTCTGACCCATGAACAGGTCTAGAGGTAGAATGTAAGTGTGAGGCGCACTGTGTGAGGAGAATCATGAATAATAACGTATAAATATGGAAGATGTTCCATGAATAATAACGTATAAACATTTTTCATGAATAATAACGTATAATTACGGAAGATGTTCCTAATAATGCATGATGGAATGTGCTTGTGAGGTCGGTGTGAGGAGAAGATCCGGATGCTTTTTGCATATGTAATTTACCCAAATAAATAAAAAACAAACTTTTACACTCCCAGCCTCCCAATTATATGATTACGTCATATTAGCTCTAACCAACGGCTAGATTGATTCTCATTCCATACTACGATCTTTCCTCAATTCCTTGCCGTTGAGAGTTGAGACTTAGCGAGGACCGAAGGGTGCTAAACTCGGCCTGCTCTTCCCGTCTGTGTGTCTTTCCTTCGCGCGCGCCGGATAAAAAAATCACCATATATTCTTCTTTACAAGCCCAAGAGGAAGAGAGGAATACACGTAATGAGTAGCTCTGTTATCTCCCACCTCTCGCTCCTATCTATCACTTCCCCTCGTTTCGTAGCTCCAATGTATCTTCTTTCTCCATAATTTTCTTATCTTTCTTTTTATTTCTGTTTTTTCTCATCTCTCTCTCTCACCTTCCATTTCCAGGTCAAGCGGTCGAATTCCGAATTTATACTGGAAAAGATGGGGGCGAATGAATAAACGTTATGCTTCCACTTTACGATGCTATTGTAGTAATGTTTCGGTCTCTGAACCCAAATCTTCTGAGACTTCTTCCATAGCTGTTAAGTAAGTGATAGGTGTCACATTTTTGAACAACTTATACTTATATTGTTATTTATTTCTTGTATATTTTTAGTGGGTTTTTCATAATCTGTCTAGTGAGGATTGCCTTCTGCTTAAAATACCAACTTATTGAAATTTACGCTATTTTTTTTTTTTTTTTTGAGCTTAAATGGTTTTATTCCGAGCAGTTGTGCATTGTGCTGTTTATCTCATTTCATTAGACCCTCCTCCACGACTGATAAAAAAAGTCTCCTTCACGGTCAAGGTTTTAAAGGGCTGAAAGCTTAGTTGAGGCGTAATGGCCCAAAAAGACGAGGCGTAAGCCTAAAAAATTAAGAAAAAAAAAGCAACTAAAGTTTATAAATAATGAAAATAACATATAGTACCAAGTTAGAATGACATAAGATAAAAATATCCATAAAATGGTTTATAAGCAATAAGTAATAACTTTTAAACATTAAATAAAGTAATAATTAATCAACTAACAATCATAAACACTTTACATTTCACATTTCGCATTGCAAAGTTCTCAAATGATTCAAACGACTGATTTATAAGAAAGGAAAAAACCTAGTTGATTTGATCTGTGCAAAAAGAAAATAAATCTACAAGGAAAAGAAATGGGAAAAATGACAAACTTGGGATGTTAGATTTAAACTAATAAGAAAAGCAAACTGTACTTGATTTATCCAAGAGAAACACATTGAGTTTATCTCCTCCTTATTTGTATCTTCTGTTTATGAATTATTAATGCATTAATGATTTTCAGTTATTGATAAAAAAAAGAGAAACTAAGAGCTTGATTGGCCCATCTTTTGCATTGAATTGTTATAAAACACTAAGACAAACTAATAGAACTTGATTTGCCTTGTTTTTTGTTTGCTCTTTTTGTTTGGCCCATAATTATTGAAGTGCTTCTTGCACGTATTTTGAACTATAAAGAAGGATAATATAAATTCCATTGAATCACTAAATAATCATTGACACTTGAGGCTTATGCTTTTTATGCCTCACACATTGAGGCTTGAGGCTTAAACCTCATTTTGACAGACACTTAAGCCTAACATCAAAGTTTAGAGGCTTAAGCCTTGAGAAAAAATCTGTGCACCTCACCTCAAGGCATATTCTTACGCCTTTTGAAACAATGCTCACAAGGGGGAAGAAGAAAAGAAATGAAACAAAAAAGTTGTTCAACCCCTAACTTGTTGAAGTTTACAATTTTGAAGAGAAGAACATTTTCAGATGTTTCCCATGATCTGTTCTTGATGGGAAAACAGGGTTAGTGAGTGAAGATGGGTCTCAAGCACAGTTCTGTGGAATCAACTGGCTGACTAAGCTGTGCTGGAGGTTCACTTTATTTGCTTGTCTTTTTAGATTGTAATCATCGAGTTGTCAAATTGGCTGAACTGAATTTTGATGCATATTATTTGGCTTAATGTTCATACTTGTAGGTATTGTTCATTTAAAAGTCAAATGAATTATTCTAACCCCACCATCTTGCAATTTTGTGAAATTCTTGTTGACATAATGAATGCAATGAGACTAGTTTTGCAGTTCTTATTTTTCCCCTTTTGGTGTATGTCTAGGTGGTGTTAGGTTTAATATAATTGCTTCTTAACCAAATGTATTCCCCACACTTTTTAGAAAAGGGGTTGTGGCCTTTATATCTGATCAATGTAAATGAATTATACAAAAAAAAGTATTGTATCAGATGACAAAAAAAAGTATAGAGCCTTCTATACAATTAGATGTTTATTACTCATTAGATATTCATTCCTTTATTATTGTCTCTTCATTTCACAGGAAAAGGATTGTATCTGGAGTCCAGCCTACAGGATCTATACATCTAGGAAACTATCTTGGTGCCATTAAAAATTGGATTTCTCTTCAGGTCTATGAGTTCCCCACAATCTATTTCATGAAGTGTTCCTTACAAACTTCCAAAGATTAATGTGTTGTGTTGTCCCTTGTTTCAATTTTGTTATCATGTCAATGGTGTCATTCATTCCATCGCTAAATTTGATTTGATAAATAAAATGATCGAGTTTTACGCTTTATGCTCCATAATTAAGCAGCTGTGCAGGAGCAGTAAGAAGCATTAAAAAGGAGAAAGAAAAACTGCTATCCGAGAAAGCTACTATACAAAAACTTGATAAGCAGAAAATAATTTTATTAGGAAATAAATGGACATGATATATAAAATCCTGAAGAACCCAAGAAGTGAATATGTGGAGTTATATTTTGATGTCCTTATTTCGAACTCCATAGCATTAATACATGGTAAGATTTTAGGTCTCAACAAGGCGTGCTTCTTGTTATAATTCAGGAACAAGATAACTGTACAGGCAACAGAAGCACCCAAGAACATGACCCCTGTCTGCATTTGGATGTCAATGGTTGAAAACTTCATCTTTAAACTTGGCCATTTTTGGAACTTTTGAACTCGAAGAAAGCTTTTTTTTTTAATACATAAAATCCAAAGTTTCTGACTATCTTGACCTTTTAGTTTAGATCTAATCAGAGAAGAGGCCATTGGGTGTGGTCTGAATGACAAAAAGGTGTAGATAAATACGAGAATTTTCTTTTCTGATTTTTATGTTGAAGATTAAAAGTTCTTAGTTGAAGGAGATGCTCCAAAATCTAGATTATGACTTTTAGTAATCACAGAAATTTCTTTAATAGGGAGAACCATGGGATTAATATCCTTGTTAGGGACTAATGGGTCAATGGTAGGAGTGCTGTCTCCTGCCTGAATAAGGTATTGGAAAATTTTCTATTGTTTCACTTGTTGACATGTTGTTTTGGATATTGATTCTGGTTGGTTGTTTTACTTGGCTTATTTACACATGTTTGAATTTTAGCCTCGTCAGGTATAGTTTTCTATTGTTCCACTTGTTGTTTTGGATATAGATTCTGGTTGGTTGTTTTACTTGGCTTATTTACACATGTTTGGATTTTAGCCTCGTCAGGTATGGCTTTCTTATACGATCATCATAATAAATTACTTTTCTTATCATGGACTAAAAAGGAACTCTTGCTGTATTTGACACTTATGCTGTTTGACACCATTATTTCAGATTTTGGTACACTGATCTTTCTTTTTATGTGATGAAATATTTAATTTGGTTCATGTAAGTGTGCCATATAAATAAAATTATCATAATGCCCTGATACTTGAACAAGCCGTTTCTGATGCTGCCTACTTTTAAAAATTGAAGTGTCCTCATTTTGTGGGATTCCTTTTTATTGTTCCTTTTTTCTATGGACTTCTATCGAGATTGTTGGGAGATAATTAGAGAGGATTTGTTGGAGGTTTTTAAATAGTTCTATGAGAGAGGCAAATTTAACTCGGGAGCAAATGCAACTTTTATTGCCTTGGTTCCTAATAAGAAGGACGCTCTCTAACCAAAGGATTTCAGCAATCTAGGTGGAGAGTAGGTGGATTCCCTAGCTAGGATTTTGGGGTGTGAAGTGGGGGGCTGGCCTTTACAATATTTGGGGCTACCACTGGGAGGGAACCCAATGGTTGAGAGTTTTTGGTACCCTGTAATTGAAAGATTCTCCAAGAGGTTAGCAAATTGGAAGAGGAATTACATCTCTTTAGGGGGTAGGATAACCTTAATCAAGTCAACCTAAGCCAACCTGCCAGTTTATTTCTTGTCTACCTTTAGAGTACCAATGAAAGTAGCTAATCAGTTAGAGAAGATAATGAGGGATTTCTTGTGGGAACCAGGGGAAACTAAGAAGGATCACTTAGTGAAGTGGGAGGTGATTTCTAGGAGTAGGGATGGTGGAGGCCTTGGGTTAGGAAATATAAGATTAAGAAACATGGCTTTGCTGGGGAAATGGATTTGGAGACTACCGATGGAACAAGACAGACTTTGGTCTAGAGTGATTGTTAGTATTCATGGATTGGTAGATAACGGCTGGGATGCAGGACTCGACCCTGGGGATTCTCAGTGTTCTCCTTAGAAAGCTATTCAAGGTATTTTGCCTCTTATGCTTCCTTATTTCAAATATGATGTTTGCGTTGGAAATAAAGTCTTGTTTTGGGAAGATGTTTGGGTTGGTGAAAACTCCCTTAGAGATAGATTTCCTTCTATTTACCCCTTGTCTGAAAACAAAAGAAAAGTCACCTCTTTAGTGTTTGTTGATAACTCCTGGGATTTGGGCTTGAGAAGAGGTCTAAGGGATTCTGAAATGGGGATGGTTGATGATTTGATCACTCAGTTAGGGTAAGTCTTTCTTGATCAGTCCTTGTAGAGATAACAGAATTTGGAAACCTTCCCCTTCTGGTTTTTTCAATTGCTCTTCTTTCTATAACATTTTGCTTCAAACCTCTGACCTTGTAGGGAATTTTTCTTCAAAGGAGGTGTGGGGTAGCCCTATACCCCCTAAAATTCAGGCCTTTTGTTGGGAAGTGGTACTCCAAAAAATCAACACCTTGGATTTATTGTAGAAAAAGAGGCCAAATATGTGCCTCTCCCCCCATGTTTGTTGCCTCTGTTTGGGTTCTGGTGAGACAATTTCACATTTACTAATCTCATGTCCCTTTGTGTTCTTTATTTAGTCTTGCTATAGGTGGACTCCCTCCTCAAGCGTGGTGAACCTCTTTGATCCAACTTTTTACAGGCAACCAACGGTTCGTGGAAGGATTATGTGGAGAGCCACTAGAGCTGCTGTATTGTGGTCAGTGTGGGAGGAAAGAAACAATAGGATCTTTAAAGGCAGATGTAGATCCAAGGAAGAGGTTGTGGAAGGAATAACTACTAAGGTTATCCGTTGGTTGAAATCCTGTGATCTTTTTAAGGATTTCTCAGTTGAAGACATTTATAGAAGTTGGGGTATTGTGGCATCTACTACTACTTCCAAAGCTATGATACAGGAAGTTTGGTCCCCACCGGCACAACAAAGGGTGTGTTGAAGTTTGACCTGCCCTAGAGTTCTGTCTTGTTCGTTGACTGTAAAGTAAAGTAAACAACAAGTAGGAGAAGAAAGAAGAAGAGAAAAAAGAGAGGAAAGAGAGAAAGACTGGTTCGAATTAGAGAAAGATCATCTCCCTAGATTCGGCCAGACCTGTTATTATATTATTAACTTGATGGAAAAGACTTAAGTGCCCTTCTTTAAGTAAGAAGCATTCAAACTAACATAACAGTACACATCAACCTTCTCAACAAGTACAAAGACCGAAATACCCCTTCACTAACACCACTAACTCTCCCCCTCAAGCTGGTGAGTATATATCATATAATCTCAGCTTGTTACATATGTAGTCCACTCTCCCCCGACTCAAACCTTTTGTAAACAAGTCTGCCCACTGGTTTCCCGTACTAACATATGCAGTTTCTATCACCCCATTCAGCACCTTCTCTCTCACAAAATGACAGTCAACTTCGATGTGCTTGGTTCTTTCATGAAACACTGGATTGGAAGAGATATGAACTGCTGCCTGATTGTCACAATAGAGCTTCATTGGAGTACTGATGTCATATCCTATCTCCTGTAGAAGGTTCCTCAGCCACACTAATTCACAAGCAGTATGTGCCATGGCCCTATATTCTGCTTCTGCACTGCTTCTTGCCACAACTGTTTGCTTCTTACTTTTCCACGTTACTAGGTTACCCCCCAGAAAGGTGTAATAGCCTGTGGTGGATCGTCTTTCAGACATAGAGCCTGCCCAATCAGCATCGGTGTATCCTTCTACTACCAGTTTTCCACCACTCCTGTACAGCAAACCATGACCAGGCGCTCCTTTCAGATACCTCACAATCCTTAGCACTGCATTCCAATGTGGGACCAAAGGTTTCTGCATGAACTGACTCACCACACTAACCGCAAATGAAATATCTGGCCGAGTAATGGTTAGATAGTTTAGTTTGCCTACAAGCCGTCGATATCTGCCAGGGTCTTCAAATACTTCACCTATATCACTGCTCAGCCTCGTATTTGTTTCCATAGGTGTCTCAGTCGGTTTAGTATCCAACAACCCTGTTTCTTCCAATAAATCGAGCACATATTTCCTCTGACACAAATTAATGCCATGCTTAGATCTTGCTACCTCTATGCCCAAGAAGTATTTCAACTTGCCAAGGTCCTTTGTCTGAAAGTGTTCCTGTAGGAATGCCTTCAATCTGTCAATGCCCATTTTATCATTCGCAGTCACAACGATATCATCCACATACACCACCAATATTATTTTGCCTGCTGAAGAGTCAAAACTGAAGACAGGGTGATCAACTTGGCACTGTTTCATACCAAACTTCTTGACCACCTCACTGAACCTACCAAACCATGCTCGAGGGGACTGTTTAAGTCCATAAATAGCCTTCTTAAGTCTGCATACCTTACCATCCTCCCCCTGAGCAACAAACCCTGGTGGTTGCTCCATGTAGACTTCCTCGAGCAAATCACCATGCAAAAAGGCATTTTTGATATCTAGCTGATGGAGAGGCCAATCATACGTAGCTGCAAGGGAGATGACGACACGAACTGACCCTATCTTAGCAACCGGGGAGAATGTCTCTATGTAGTCAATGCCATAGGTTTGGGAGTATCCTTTGGCAACCAGCCGCGCCTTCAGGCACTCAACACGACCATCTGGCAAGTACTCAACACTATACACCCACTTACAACCGACAGCCTGCTTCCTAGGAGGAAGAGCGGTGAGATCCCAAGTGTGATTATGATGTAGAGCAGAGAGCTCTTCTTCCATAGCACGACACCACTCTGGAGAGGTAAGGGCTTCCTGGACATCCTTAGGAACAACCACGGAGGATAACAAAGAGATGAACTGGCGATGGGAGGCGGAGAGGTGGGTAAGTGAAACAAAATTGGAAATAGGGTGAAGGGTGCAAGTACGTTTACCTTTCCGAAAGGCAATAGGAAGATCTAGGTCGGAGGCTGGTGTCGGAGCTGGAGCTGGATCTGTCGACGGTGATGAAGCTGGAGGAGCTACAGCTGGTACACGCGGGCGATGTGTATACATGTGACGGATGGGTGGACGGTCAACCGACGGTGGCACCGGAGGCAAGGACATAGGCATGACTGGAACCAGAGGAGGTGGATCAGCCACAGGAAGAGGAAGAGGTGGTGGTGATGAGGAGGAAGCAGTAGCACCGGACCCGACGAAGAATGGAGTAAACTCGAAGAATGTAACATCAGCACATACCAAGGAACGACGAGAGCTGGGATGATAACACTTGTACCCTTTCTGAGTTCGGGAATAGCCAAGGAAGATACACTTCAGGGAACGTGCATCTAACTTGTCAGTCCCGGGACCCAGATTATGAACGAAGCAGACACACCCAAATACCCGAGGAAGCGGAAACGGAGACATGTTGGGGAATAAGACACTAAAAGGAGAACGACCATCAAGGATAGACGTGGGCATCCGATTAATTAAGAAACAAGAGGTGAGCATTGCATCGCTCCAAAAGGTTTTGGGAACATTCATGTGGTGCATGAGGGAGCGTGCCGTTTCTACAAGATGGCGGTTCTTTCTCTCAGCCACCCCATTTTGTTGCGGAGTGTAAGTACATGAAGTTTGGTGTATAATGCCATGTTGGTCCAAGTATTCTTGAAAGGATGAAGACAAGTATTCACGTCCATTATCAGAACGAAAAATTTTGATGTGAACGCCAAATTGATTGCGGATCTCAGCATAAAATTTCTGGAAGATGGCAAATAATTCACTTCTTTCTTTCATTAAATAGAGCCACGTCATTCTTGAACAGTCATTAACAAAAATAACAAAATATCTGTATCCATTATATGACATCACTTTATAAGGACCCCAAACATCTGAATGAATTAAAGAAAAAAAACTCGACACACGGTTATCGACCCTAGAACGAAAGGGAACACGATGGTGTTTCCCAAATTGACACGACTCACAATCTAAAACAGAAAGTTGACTCAATGAAGGGACTAAGGACTGCAACACTTTCAGCGAAGGATGACCAAATCTACAATGCCACTGGAGAGGAGAAATGGATGACTGAAGGGCCGCCGACGTTCATCCACCACCATCAAGATAATACAGTCCACCGGCTTCATGCCCTCCACCAATCTTCATCCCCGTCTTGAGATCCTAAAAAACACACATAGAAGGGTAAAATGTGATGGAGCACTTAAGGGACTTGGTCAGCTTACTAACAGACATAAGATTAAATGGAAGCTTAGGTACATATAAAACAGAGGATAGGGATACAGGGTCTAGGTCAACATTACCAACACCACAGATAGATGATGTGGAGCCATTAGCAAGGGTAACGGATTGTGATGTTGAGCAATGAGTGGGAGATGAAAACACACCTGGAGTTCCCGTCATGTGATCGGAGGCTCCAGAGTCAATAATCCAGGGGTTGGGTGTGGATGCCAAACAAGCCATACCTGAGTGTGCAAAGGAAGCTGTGTTCTGCTGCGACTTGGATTGAACAAACCTCTCATACTCATCCCGAGGAACACTCACCATCTCCTTGCCTGGGCCATCTGAGGGGGTAGAAGGCATCGGGTCAGCTGACCGGTTCTCCTGTCTAGAGCTGAAACTGGTGTCACTAGTCATGGCATGGTTGGCCCACGTTGAGGGAGGACCATGTAAGTCGTAGTAGTAGTTAATGGTATGTCCATCCAATCCACAATGAGTACACTTCTGTGGACCCGAGCCACGTCCTCTACCACGAGCTCCTCTTGAATCTCTACCTCCAGTATGACCACCACCACGGGTATGTGTAGATCCACCACTACCACTTCTGCCAGGTTGGGCTCCTCGAGCCCCACTTCTGCCACCCCGACCTCTCGACACTGCAAATGCTGATTTATCGGAGACATTAGAACCCATAGATCCAGTGGAAGCCCTCCAAAGACGAGCAAACACCTCCTCTAAAGATGGAAGAGCAGATCCCCCTAGTATCTGAGCTCGTACTGGTTCATACTCAGACTTCAGCCCCACTAGAAACCGTGTCACATCAAGCTGCTCTCGCTGTTACTGTTGAACTTTGACATCAGAAGTGAGAGGATGATAGACATTTAACTCATTACGGATATTCCTCACACTGTCATAGTACTCCTCAAGGCTCTGACTTCCCTGTTGCAGATTGAAGTATTCCTGATACAGTTGATATACCCTAGTGGTATTATCCTGACCTGAATACAGTTTCTTAGCATGATCCCACACCTCTTTGGCTGTGTCAAGAAACATGAAGTTCACACTGATTTTGGGTTCCATACTGTTCCACAACCATGTAATGATCTGTGCATCTTCCTGTTCCCAGTCTTCATACTCTTGAGAATTAGCGGGGGGTTTCTCCTCTCTTATATGCTTCACTTTCTTCTTTGCCTTCAAAAAAACCTCTACAGACTTGCCCCAAGGAACATAATTCTCTCCATTCAGTTTAATGGAGGTCATTTGGACATTCAGGTAGTCAGTAGAGATCATGACACTAGGTTTACTATCACTGTTATCTGCCATTGCTGAACTCCCTTATTACTGAATTCTGAGCACTGAATTATGAGCACTACACACTGCACACTACACACAGACACTTCACCGAAATCTGCACACTGATTTCAACAGTAATAAATGCTGAGAACTGCAACACCACAAACCCTAATCACTGAAATCGGCACACTGATTTTAGCAGTATTAAATGCTGAAAAACTGCAACACCACAGCCCCTACTCACCGAAGTCTACAACCTGATTTCAGCGATATCAAGTGCTGAAAACCACACTTGTAACACCACAAACCCTAATCCACACTATTGCCCTTTGAATCACACACAAACCAGAATAAACCCTAGCATAAACCCTAGCACACTGCAATTGAAACCCATCATGCGAACTGTACTACACCTCTCATGTATTCCATAACAGAAAATATGCATAACAAAAAACTTTACCTCATCGCCTGAAGGCCAACCACACGAAGGGCTGAGACACCACTGCACCACACGTACCAGCCCTAACTAGGGCTTAGAAACCACAGCTACCAATCACCAACGACACAATCGGAGGCATAGGAACGTCCTAGGGAAGAGGGCGATCACTCCTTTTCAGCCCTTTTCCCAGTCTCCAACTCACAGCTGAGAAACCCAAGAGAAACCCTAATTCGAATGCGCAGAAGACAGAATTCTAGCAAGTCTGATTTGTTGAACCTTGCTCTGATACCATGTTGAAGTTTGACCTGCCCTAGAATTCTGTCTTGTTCGTTGACTGTAAAGTAAAGTAAACAGCAAGTAGGAGAAGAAAGAAGAAGAGAGAAAAGAGAGGAAAGAGAGAAAGGCTGGTTCGAATTAGAGAAAGATCATCTCCCTAAATTTGGCCAGACCTGTTATTATATTATTAACTTGATGGAAAAGACTTAAGTGCCCTTCTTTAAGTAAGAAGCACTCGAACTAACATAACAATACACATCAACCTTCTCAACAAGTACAAAGACCGAAATACCCCTTCACTAACACCACTAACAGGGTGAAACTGAACTTTGATGGAAGCTCTATAGGTAATCCAGGCCCATCTGGTATAGGAGTTGGAGATTCCTTAAGAGCAGAAATCTTGGCACTACATCAAGGTGTAAAACTGGCCAAACAGTTGGGGCTACAACAGATTGAGATAGAGGGAGACTCCAAGTTGGTAATTGGGTGGATGCAATCAGGGCAGCTGGGAATTTGGCAATATAGGCAGATGATAAGGGAAATTCTTAGCATAACAAGGGAGGTGGGTGTTTGGTTCAAGTGGGTAAGGAGATCAGCAAATGGTTTTGCTGACGCCCTAGCAAAACAAGGGACTGCAAGGGAGAGTCTTTTTTGGGCAGTGCTGTAATGTTTGATGTTTATTGGATCATCCTTTTCTAATAAGGGTTGAATTCTGTATTTCAGGTTAATTTATCTCTAAAAGTTATCGTTTCTAATAAAAAAAAAACAGTTTCTTACAACTGATACTTTTATTTTAAGAAAGTAACACAAAATTCATGCTGACCCATGATTTTTATATCCATCCAACTTGGACTTAAGGTTTAATGTTAGTGGATTTGACCTTTCTAGTCACATATTCATCCAATTTACTTTTACAATGATATATATTTTAAATTTTAAAGGGAGTGTCATCAACTTGTTAATTTTGATTGGCTGATGTACCATGTGAGTATTGCTACTATCAGCCGTCCAGCAAAACCATTGTTGTTATTGACATGATGTCACAATAACCATGTTGTATTTCTCTCCTTGCAGAATTCTTATGAGGCACTGTTCTTTATTGTTGACCTACATGCGGTATGTTTCAGAAGTTTTATTTTTATTTTTCCTTTTAGGTTTAAACCTTGTTTATATATGTTTTACTACTGTACTGAGTCAATTACCGTAACTGCTTGATTACATGAAATATTTGTAACTTCTAACCTGCTACTAAACATTTTGGTTGTATGTTCTGTTTCTACCTGAACGTTTTAGGTTGATCAACACAAATTGGCATACAACTGTTATTTGAGGCTTTTAATAGTTGAAACAGACAGATCGTAAAAATGCATGTGTGGGAATAATCATTGATGTTTATAGCTGTAATGTCAAATTGACGTTTCCTGATTGGGGGGGGGGGGTGAAGTCAAATCATTCTAGCTGAAGTGACTCTCATATGTGATGTGACAATATGTATCTGTCACCAATTTGTATTGATAAACCCAAAATTTTTGAGGTAGAAACAGAAAGGGTCCAAACACAACCTTTGCCTTTGTGATTGATCGATCTTGTGGTTTCCTATATTTTTACTCTTATGTCAGAGGTTTATATAGTCTATCTTTTTATGGGTAGGACTTTTTTTTTTTGTATATGGCTTTCTTTATATATCTTGAAAGAAGGTAAACTAAATTTGTTGAACTTCAAAAGTATATTGCTTTGATTACCAGTTGCCATATGCTTTTTATATGATATGAAGTATTTTTGACCACATTTAATTTTGTCCTTAACAGATTACTTTACCGTATGATGCACAACTGCTTTCCAAAGCAACAAAGAATACAGCTGCCATTTATTTGGCATGTGGTATAGACACCTCCAAGGTCTAGGGGAATTATCCTATCCTTCTGCTTAGGAAATTGAAAAGCTTGTAGTTGTGCTGACAACCACCAAATGAGCCTTTTAATTTGTTTTGGATATGCAGGCATCCATTTTTGTGCAGTCTCATGTTCGGGCTCACATAGAACTGATGTGGTTACTGAGTTCAGCTACACCCATTGGCTGGCTGAATAGAATGATTCAATTTAAAGAGAAATCCCGCAAGGCGGTATGTTGTTTCTATAGGGGATAACAACGGCCATTTATTTTATTATTTTTTTCTAAACCTTCTATTGTTTTAAGTTTTATAGCATATGGACTTATTGCTGCAAAGACATCTTGGGTCCCTGTTTGGTTGATGGGAAGGGCAGGTAATATATGCTATCATACCATGATGTTCCTATGGTTAAAGATGCAGAAACTGCGATAAAGGTATGGACATGATTATGAGGGGTTATGATAATGTAGTTGGTTGGTTGGAGGAAGAAAATGGATAAAACCTATGGTTGAGCAAAAGCTCATAATGGATTTATATAATGGTGGTGCAGTGATGAAATGAAGGCAACAAGTGAATATCTTATCCAATGATCAAGATTATGAAGCTAAACTGGAATAAACTATCATGATTCTGGTCTTTACCTGAAAGAAAAACAAACACTTCAGATCTGAACAATGTTTTAAAATCTGACCTGGAGGCTGAATCATTTTCCTTTCTGATGGATAGGTCACTGGTTCAACTATCTGGGTCAATGTATTAATCTGTGATGCCATGAAAGCTAGAAATTCAAAACAAGAGTAGGTAATCCAGTGAATGGGTAATGGGTCATTGACAAAGTCAATAGTTTTTTTGGATATAGCACACTAGATGTTGATCTGAACCAGATTTGTTATTGGGTAACTGAGTTGCCAGTCAACTGGCTGGGCCTGGATCAGTGGTTAGAAAGTGCCAGATCTGAATCTGAGTTCAAAAGTAAATACGAACTTCCAAACTTCTACCACATGACCAATAGATCAATGGAGGAGAAATAGAATTTATGCACTGAAAATAAACAAACGACTCTTATCTGCTTTGTACATCTTCTCTATAATAGAGTAAATAAGAACTTCCTAAATTTTAGATATCTTGCAAATGTACCCCTTCCTATTTATCACCCTAGTATAACTATAACCATTTCCTTTCTAACCTAACTTAGAAATGGAACATGGATCTCAAGATTGGATTTATATTGGAACCTCAAGAACTATGCATAACTTGACTATTGACTCTTAAGAAACATAAGCTGCTTGAACACAGACTATAAACTACAAGCCTATTGGAGTCCCAAATAAAGGTCCATTCTGTAGCACTTAATTAGGTCAAATGGATATCCCAACTTCAAACAGAATGTCAACTTATATAATGCTAAAGTTGCCATACTTTCCACCTTAGCATTATGTTTTCAATAACTAATTTTCCCTTTTCAAATGTTTTATTCTGTATCCCTAACTTTTATCTGCAAACCCTTTTTTATAAGCCTCTACCTGCAAGCATGGAAAATATTTCTGTTCTCTATTAAGAACCCTGGAGTATTATTTTATTCTTAGTTTTCTTGTTCACAGGGGACTTGTTCCTGGTTTCAAAACACAACTTAATTTTGTTGAGCATTTCAAATATTTTCTGATATTTCCATAATGTCTTGTAGGGTGACGAAAATGTTGGGGTTGCACTTCTTACTTATCCTGTTCTGATGGCTTCTGATATTCTTTTATATCAGGTGGTCTTTTACTCATTGAGCTGTTTATTTAACATTATTTAACATGACGTGCACAAAATTGCCATTCTCTGGGAAACATCTTTTGAACATTTTTTTACGATACTAAATGATGATGTTTTAATAGTATTAGGCCTGGGTCTATTTGGTTATATGTTTAAACAATGCCAAAGAAATCTGTCACTAAATGTTGTTTCTCAAAGTGCTATTATCCAGCTATGTTATCTGGTAATTAAGTTCTAATCAGTGTTTTAAAAGGCATGATCGCTTCCAGGTGAGGCACCCCCAAAACACCCTGAGGTGTGCATATGCCAGATGCATATGTCTCATACGCCCAGAGGTGTATGCCTCATGTGCCTCATACAAAAAGAAAGAAACAAAGAAAGAAAAAAGGAAAGGGAAAAGAAGGAAAGAGAAGGGGAAAGAAAGTTTGGGCTGGGACCCTCTTGGCTGGGGGGCTTCAACAAGACCATCCCTTTCAGCTGGTGTTAAAGCATTTTCGTTCTTCTTAATACAAGACATATTCATAAAAAAAAGACGAAATCCTCCCTCTTCTTCCTCATCCCCTTCCTCTTAAGGAGACTTATGCCTCTTACATTCTGAACTATGACTCACACCTCCAATTAGTGGAATTCCTTGCGCCTCTGTGTTTTAAAACATTGATTCAAATACTATTTTAATACTATTTAATTGTTTTTTTTTGCCAAGGAAAGGAAAATATAAATTAAAGAAAGTGAGGATGGGAGGGAAACCCTTACGAGAGCTGATGATATGCTAAAGCTGTACAGGAGAGGACCCTATTAATTGTTTTCTTCTGAATGAAATATTTTAAAACTAAAACAGTTAAAGAAAGTGGCAAATATTATTGCTTGGTTTTGCAACTGTTATAGTGAATTTCTGATACATGATTTCTAGGTTCCCCACATACTCCACTTGAAGGAAGTGGCAAGTGTGTTGCTTGCTGTTGTAACTGTTATACTGGTACATGATGTCTAGTCTCCCCACAGAACCTCACTTGAAGGAAATTATGCAAATGTTGTACTGACTGGTACATGATGTCTAGGTTCCCACAGACCACACAATAATGACTGGCTTTTCTTTTTCTTTTATCTCAAACCTTGCATTGGAGTTTGGAGTCTATTATATATTTATCTTTCTATTTATCAAAAAAGAACATTTATTTATCTAGAAATCTCAAAGAGAAAAAAGGAAAAACCAATCTTGTTTTTTTCAATTTGAGATGGTGTTGGGAATAGGTGAGTTCTTTTCAGTTATTTATTTACTTTTACTATTTAATGTGTATTTTGCTCTTAATTGTACTTTCTGATATACTTACAGAATACTTGATTCTTACTAGTTGCATCATGATTCTACAGTCGGACTTTGTCCCAGTTGGTGAGGATCAGAAGCAACATATGGAGTTAACTCGTGAACTGGCTGAGCGAATCAATAATTTATACGGAGGGAGGAAGTGGAAGAAAATGGGAGGGTAAGAAAAGCAAATTTTCCATTTATATATGAACATTATTTCTTAAGGTTCAATATTTTATGCTTCTTTGTACATTATAGATTTGATTGCCTATGTTATTCTGGTGACAGACGCGGTGGTGCTATTTTTAAGGTGGATTCCTTATTTCCATTCCTTGATGCCTAGTTGATGTCAAATCAGAGCGACTCTTACCTTAATCAATATACTGTTCTAGGTGCCTGAACCTCTCATACCACCAGCTGGAGCTCGTGTAATGTCTCTCACTGATGGTCTTTCTAAGGTACCAAAGGTTTATGATTTTGAATCTATAAATGTAGTTTAAAGTTAAACAGCTACACATGGGAGACAAAAAAGGGTTACAGGGGATTTGTTGAAACCTAGGTTATTAGATCTGATGTTAAGTTACATGATTTTAATCTAAAGGCTAAATGTAGGGTTAAAATAATTGTTGTCAGGAACTCATGACTAGGCTTTAAGGTCATGGTAGTCAAAGCACGTGTCATCATGTAGATATTTTCTGTATGCAACCAGATCCTTCTAAGAGTTATTCCAGTGCAACCTAGATGAGTGAGAACAAAGACTTGTCTATTCCATTATATAAGGGTAAGTAGGTCATCAAGTTTCTTTTGGGCCAAAACTCTCATGTCTCCACCTCCATCAGTCAATTCTTACCTTTCAAGCATTACTGCAATTTAGAGCCATCTTGCATGGAGTCCAAATTTTCTCTTTCAAAGGCCAGAGCAGTTGCTCTTGAGTCTTAAATGCATATAAACTATGGTATGCTTATCATTACAAGGCAGTGCTTAGTACAAAGTACCCCATTTTCCCACCTTATCTGGGGTGATTGAAGTCATAGTTGCATTCTTCAGGCGTGCCTGAACATCTAAAATTTTGTTCAGACATCTAATGATTGTTTTCTTCCACCTTTCTTGTTTCACTGAAAAGTTTAAAACGTGTGGACCTGATTAAGATGAAACTCTTTGACTTGTACAGCTTTACTTTTTTTTTTTTGAGAAGTAAAATTCATCTTTACTTTAAATATTAATCCTGCTGGAAAGTGGTGGCAATGTATATGCAACATTGATGAACTTCTAAAAGCATGCTCAAACATCTACTGATTCTTGGCTTGGTTGTTGTCTATAGATGTCCAAGTCTGCGCCGTCAGATCAGTCCCGTATCAATCTCTTGGACCCAAAAGATGTCGGTAGTTGACTTTCTTTTCTTTGCATGCACAGCGATATGTATTGTAATTCATTCATAATCAATATGTGAACCATAGGTGATATGGTGTACATACATAAATTTCAATTTATGCTTATCTCTGCATGCTTTGGTTAAGGCATCAAAATGTGCTCATCTCAATGATTGAAGTCAGTTGGTGTTTTAATTGTTAGCAGAAAAAGTAAAATGCATCAATTGTAGGAACTCATCGAAGAGCTATAACATTTATTCTTTTTACATTGGTTGCCTTGGGAAGCATTTACAAAGTACAAACCAGGGGTGGCCATGGGTTGGGTCTGGACCATGTCCAGATATATCCAGATCCAATTTCTATTTATGTAAAGCCAGAAACAGGTCCCATCAGGTTTGGCATAGCTACCCTTGGTCCTGGATCTGTCCATTAAAGACCTGATACTATCTGTAAATCCCACCTGTAACAATCTGAAATAAAGTAGAAAAGAAGAGGAAGATTGAAGAGAGAAAGTGTGGAAGAAGAAGATGGAAGAGAAAGGAAGAAGGGAAGAAGGAAGAGAGTCAATCGAACCTCTCTCCATTCCTCCACAATTATCTTTTATTCTTTAATTGTAAAATGAGTACAATTACATGAATACCCTTAGTAGGGAGGCCAGTACTAAAAGCAATAATAAAAGAAAGAAAGCAGACCTATAACTAAGGTCCACTAATCACAAACATAAAACATAAACAGAATTAAATAAAAACAAGAAACTATGGCCCATTTGGTCCATCGTCTCTACAATACTCAATGGTGATCAAATGCTTACTAAATACCATACCTATTTTGGTGGTAAGATAACTTAAATGCTATCATATAATTGTAACTTCTGAACATAACCTATGGCCTAATATGTGCTGTATAATATCTAAGTTTCTAGATTAAAAAGGATGTGGATTTATTTATTTCTTTACAATAAATGTCCAACCCTAAGTAGAAATATATGGAGAAGAGGAGGTCGAGTCTGGGGTGGGGGGATGATCAATCGGATGAGGTCTATTGAGATACATCCAGTTGAATGTATGATTGACATTGATAAAGTCATGAATGCAGAGTTGGAGGTTAGTAAAGTATTGGGTCTGTTTTTTCTTTGGGGAGGGGGGGGGGAGGTGGAAGAGTTTGCAAGGAAGGCATTTAGAGAGATGGAGGAAGAGAAGTTAAATAAAGAGGGTGGTTTTAATTTGAGCTTTGAGGAATTTCAAGAGAGGATGGAATCATCTGGAGTAGTAGGGGACAATGATAAAGGAATTTCAATGTTTGCACTTTGGAATTCAAGGATGTTGAGAAGTTTCCTAATGCTGTTTAGCGTTTCCTAAGTAAAAAAAAAAGCCATTGTCCTATTCAGGTTTCAAAAGTCTTAGCGAGGATGAAAGGGGGTTTATTTGGGGTTGGGCCTAACAAAAAGGTTCTTAAGAGTAGTAAAGAGGATCTTGCCTAAGTCACTGAAGTTGTGAAGTAATTATGCAAAGTTTTAATTGGTGGTTTTGATTGGTGTTCTTGTTTTCCATTTGTATCTCCTGATGTTGGTGCTTAGGGGATTGGGCGAGCTAGTGTTTAGGTGGTTTCCATCCCTAAAGAAGCAAAACAAAAGAAAAAGAAAAGGAAAACATAGGATGAACTTGAACTTTTTCTGTACAAGGAGATTGTCACCACTTCAAGAGAGATGGCTAGGTTATCTTTTGGTTCAGATTTGTGGTCATCTCTTGACCCATCTTATTTGATGGCTAGGTTATCCTTCTAGTTTCTTTTCTTGTGATTCTTTCTTTTCTTATGCAATGCACCCAATGCGGCCTTTTCCATAGTTCTGGGGGAGACCTATCCCTCCTAGAGTAGCAGCTTTTGTTTAGAATGAAGAGTTCTGGGGAGTCCTACTTTCACCTATTAATCTCTTGCTCATTTTCTATAGACATTTGGGCTTGGTTCCTTGCTTTCTTTGGTTGCAGGTGGACTCCTCCATCTGACATGGTAAGCTTCTTTGCTCCCACTTCGTTTTTGTGGCTGAAGAAGAGAGAAAAGAACAAACAGTTTGGTGGGTGTGTCACCTTGTGACTGCCGATATCCTAAAAGAGATATTTATATTAAAGAAAGTAAAAGGACAAATCTTCCCTTAGTGTACAAAAGAAAGAGTACAAAAAATAGATGTACAACAAAAGAAGTAAAAGTACAAAAATAGCCCTATGACTAGATCTTCTCACTATATCTACACTCCCCCTCAAACTTTTGTCATTGCTTTTGTCAATAGGTTTGCCAAGTGGGGCCTGGAGGAGACATGAGAAAGTAGGGGCAGAGCCATGAATTTTTTATGAGGGGGGCCAAAACTTATGGATGGGCCATAGGGGGGAGGGGGCAATCATTGGGTGAAAAGTGAGGGCAGGGAACAAAGTTACATATAAAAATGTATTGAGTGTGCAAATTTCTGGACCATAAGGGAGCCATGGCTCCCTTGGGTCCCCCCTAGCTCCGCCCCTGTGAGGAAGAGATATAACACCCTCAAGAAGGAGATTGCAGATGAAGCGGCAATTAACTTATATATGTTTGGTGCGCTCATGGAAGACAGGGTTGGAGGCAATTTTGATTGCATTGGCATTGTCTGCATATAGAGGAATTGACGGTGATGGTTCATTAAGTATTTCAAGTAGGATAGCTCGGAGCCATATGATTTCACTATACATGGAAGACATAGCTTTGTACTCAAATTCAATGGAAGATTTTGATACAATAGGTTGTTTCTTCCACTTCCACGAGATAAGGAAATTGCCTAAGAATACATACCAACCGGTAGTGGATCGTCCGGGTGTCAGGGCATCCATCCCAATTAGCATCCACATAAGTTGTAAGGTTAACGGGAGATGAAGAGGAGAAAAATATCCCATGTGATAAAGTGCCCCATACATATCTTATGATCTGACGAACTGCAAATAAATGAGGTCTTGAAGAAGACACAAACTGGCTCACCAACTGAACTGCATATGATATATTCGGCCGAGTCATGGTGAGATAGATTAAACTCCCTATTAGTTGGTGATAAAGAGTATGACCTTCCAGAAGAGAACCATCATCTTTGTAGAGTTTCAAATTCAGTTCTAGTGGGGTATCCATAGTCTTGGAGTCATTGAGATTGGCCAGTTTAACTAGATCAACCACATACTTTTGTTGGTTAACAAAATAGCCTCGAGAGTTTCGGCTCACTTTAAGCCCTAAGAAATATGTCAGAGGCCCCAAGTTCTTTATCTTAAAGGATTTACTAAGTAACTGTTGCATCTCAGTAATTCCTTCTACACCATCCCCTGTAATGAGTATATCATCGACATAAAGAAGTAAGATTGTCACTCCTTGCTTCTGCCTTAAAATGAATGAAGAATAATTTGAAGAACTCTGGATAAAGCCTGTGTCAGTGATAACAGATCTGAACTTCTCAAACCAGGCTCTAGGAGCTTGCTTCAAGCCATAGAGTGACTTCTTCAGACGACAAACAAGCTGTGGGTTTGTACAATATTTAGGAGGGGGCTTCATATAGATTGTCTCCTTCAACTCCCCATGGAGGAAAGCATTCTTTACATCCTTTTGATGGATGTCTACTATTTGGCTGCATATATAGCCATCAGAAGTCGTACAATGGTCATTTTGCTACAAGAGCAAAGGTCTCCTCATAGTCTATTCCATATTCCTGTTTATAGCCTTGTGCAACCAACCTGGCCTTGTAATTATCTAGGCCCCATCAGATTTCAGTTTCACGAATTAGACCCATCGATTCCCTATGAGAGATGTCTCAGGTGGAGCTTTGACCAAGTCCCAAGTGTCATTCTCAAGAAGGGCTTGGATCTCAGAATCCATGGCATCTTTCCAATGTGGTTCTACTACAGCTTGTTGGTAAGATTTGGGAATGTTTGTGGTAGATAAAATAGCAGAGAAGGAGCTATGGTTCGGTGAAAAACCATAGCGTTAGGTGGGCGAGAATTTCTAGAAGAACGATGTAAAGTGGGTTCAAGTGGAGGATCAGGTGCACTTACTGGGGCAATTGGAGTGATTGGATTAGCAGCTGGTGGTGGAGCGGAGGGGGGCATTGAGACTGAAGAAGACCGTTGCTTCCTGAAGTAGGTTTGAAGTTGTTGCGGAGGTGATATTGGTATGCTTGAGGTACCTATAGAGTCAAAACTATGTAACAAGGAAGTGGAAGGAGCTGGAAATTTTACAATATGTTCAAAAAAAGACACACTATACTCCATAAAGGATCATAGCATAGGAATCCTTTATGTTCAGAACGGTACCCCATAAAGGCACACAAAGCCGCTCGTGTAGTTAGCTTTGTGCATTCATGAGGTGGAAGGTGAACAAAATAAGCACAGCCAAAAACCCTAAGCATAGATAGATTTGGAGGTTTGTGGAAGAGAGATTGGAAATAGGAAGAATTATTTAAAACAGATGAATGAAGATGATTTATGAGATACATAGCAGTGCTGGCTGCCTCCACCCAAAACCAAGAGGGTACGTGGCAATCCTGTAGAAGTGTTTTGACTACACTCAAGATATGCCCATTCTTCCTTTCTGCTACCCCGTTTTGTTGTTGGGTGCTTGGACAAGATTTTTGGGATTGAATTCCATGTTGTTTTAAGTAAGTTTGGAAATCCCCATCAAAATACTCTCCCCCTAAATCCAATCGTAGCACACATATCTAGACATCAAATTGGGTAGTAACATAAGTATGAAAGTGTTTAAACACAGAATAAACTTCAGATTTCTTTCGAAGAAAATAAACCCAAGTGAAATGGGTGCAGCCATCAATAAAGGTTACAAAGTACTTATAACCCAGTAGTGAAACAATAGGAGACGACCAAACATCACTATGTATTAAATGAAAAGGAATTGTAGCATGCTCAGAGTGAGAAGGAAAAGGTAAAATATGATTCTTACATAAGCCACAAGTAGTGCAATCTTTATTAACATTCTTAAAGGAAATAGCAGAAACATGTAAACTACCAGAAGCAAATAACTGATCAAGTTTCTTAGAAAACAGATGGCTAAGGTGTTTATGCCACAAATGCCAATCATTATTACAATTAAAGGACTCAAAACAAGAAGTAGTAGAAAGCAAACAAGAAGTAGAAACAGGTGCAGCCTTATTCTTCTCAAACTCTAGAGCAAATAGTCGTCCTAGTCTATGCCTCTTCCCCTTCACCTCTACAGGTTGGCCAATAGAAATCAAATTGGTGGTGAGCTTAGGTACAAATAAAATTTTGGATAAATGAAACGGAGATGACTTAGAGGTAGGTAAATATAAATCATCACAGCCATGTATATCTAATTTTTCACCATCTACGGTGACAATGTGTCTATTGGGAAGATGGGGTTTAGGATATTGACCAAGTGTGGCCCTGTCATATGGCTAGAGGCTCCTGAGTTAATATACTAGAGGTGATTTGGTGAGGGACAATAGGTTGGCAACTTACTAGACATGCCAATAGCAGAGAAGGTTGAGGAGATGACCAAGGACATAAGCTGTTGAATCCGTTCTTCAGACATGCCACTAGAGGTGTCATTTTGGCCAGCCATAGAAGTAATGGAAGAGGAGGCATCTGATCCATTTACAACAATTTGATAGGCCTTTAGCTTCCTTTCTTCTGATTTGATCCACCACTTTTCTAAGGCCGAATAGGGCATTCAGTAATGATATGGCCGAATTGCTTGCAATAAGTGCATGTATTCTTTTTCTTGCAATGGGAGACAACATGCCCAAACTCCTTACATTCATAGTACTGTACTTTAGAGAAGTCTTTCTTCCCTTTCGGTTTTGTTGCTAGGAAGACAACATCAATGTTGGAATCTTTTCTCCCATCAAAAGTGGTATGTGTAGCAAATCTGGTTTCAGCTCTCAGAATTTCTCCAAGAATAGTATCTAATTCAGGAAGTGTTCCTCAGCTCAGGATATTAGATTTGATAATTTCAAATTCAGGCCTGAGATGCATTAGAAAATGCATAATCTTCCTTCTATCAAAGTGTTCCTTCATATACTTCACGCAACTGTGTGACGGATCCTTTCCCATGTGTACCAACTCATACTCTGTTCAGAGGTTAATAAACCCTACATAGTATTCATGGACTTTCCTTTCTCCCTTATAATATGTGAAGGTGTCAACCTATATCTGGTACTGTCTAGAGGTGTCCGATTGCTGATAAACTTTCTCAAGGTATTCATACATCTCATAGGCAGTCCTGTACCCTCTCATAGGAATTGCAGTGTCAGTTTCGACTGATCCTAGGACCCATGATGCAATTTTTGCATTGTCAATCTTCCACTGATTAAGACCCTTAATATCTAAATCATCAGGTTTAGCTACAAAACCATCCAAATATCCCCAAAGGCCCTTGGCTTCGACATGGTATTGAAAGTTAAACTTCCATAAAGCATAGTTTGTGCCATTCAATTTAATAGGGAGAACCTCCATTCTTTTTGATGCCATTGAAGGACAAAAGACAGCAATGCACACTTCCAGGAAATCAATAAAATTTGAACCAGAGGGTAGAAAAGAGGGTACCTTTCAGCCGAGGTCCAAAAAAGCTAACTGTAGTATTCTGCTGAACTGAAAATTGGATTGAAACCCTTCAAAATCAAAACTGATGCAAACAAAACCAAAATGATTCAGTAGATCTGCTCTGGGCGACACCAGATCTAAGATTTCAGGCTGATCCGATGTCTCTACAAGGAGATCCAAGAAGGAGAAATCTGATGGCGCAACAGTCCAGAGAAATGATCTGAAGCTTCTCTAGGGAGAAGATTCAAAGACACTCAAGAGCCTCCCAAATACTGTTAGAGAGTTCTTGAGACAGCAACAATAGAGATGATTGAAAAGATACTATATGCAGATCAGATCATGACCTGCTCTGGTACCATGTCAGAGTCAAGTCGAAAAGACAGAGATGGAAGAGAGAAAAGAACAAACAGTTTGGTGGGTGTGTCACCTTGTGACTGTCGACACCCTAAAAGAGATATTTATATTAAAGAGAGTAAAAGGACAAATCTGCCCTTAGTGTACAAAAGAAAGAGCACAAAAAATAGATGTACAACAAAAGAAGTAAAAGTACAAAAATAGCCCTGTGGCTAGATCTTCTCACTGTCTCCACATAAATGGATAACTAAAGGCATGGACATTAAAATTTAATGGGTGCAAAAAAAAAAAAAAAAAAAATATATATATATATATATATAGCTGATTCTTTAACAAAACAGGGGGTTGGGAGGAATAAATGTTTTGGGCTCAGCTATAATGATTTTGGCTTGGAGATAAGATGTTTTATCTCTAGTTGCCTAATGAAGCAGATTGATTTTTCTGTCCATTGGTAAGCCCAAATCAAAATATTAAGCTGAGTTTTCTAATATTTGCAAAGATCCAAACACTGAACATGATTGTCCATTTAATGCACAATACCTAACATTGATGTCCTTATGCTTAACAACTTGTCACTTCAAGATTGAAGGTGGTGCTTCATCTGCTGGTGGGTCCGTCCAACACAAATGACATCGTACAGGGGAGACAAATTTTGGATGTAGTGGTAATTGCAAGTGAATGTGTGGATGCAAGAATGAGGAGTGATTGCTGGGGCCTGGGGGTGATTTGCAAGGTGGACATGGAAAAATCTTATGATCATGTGGAGTGGGGATTTCTAGAGGAGGGGATGGGGCTAATGGGTTTTGGAGAAAAACGGAGGAGATGGGTGTTTGCGTGCATTTCATTAGAGTCGTCCTATTGGTGTGAAAGCTTCAGCACTTTCTACTTGGCAACTAGTATTAGATAGAATTGACCAAAGATTGGCAAGTTGGAAGGGGAGGTAACTCCCATTTGAGGGGAAGATCACAATCATTAAAAGTGTCTTGTCAAATCTACCAATCTACTATTTATCTCTATTGAAAATTCCAGCAGTAGCGAGCCGAGAAATTGAAAGGATGCAAAGAGATTTTATGTGGAATATAAAAGTATCCCAAAAAAGTTTCATTTGGTTAGGTGGGATTGGGTTTGTAGGGCAAAGAAAGAAGGGGGTTTGGGAATCAGAAGGGTGAGAGCTTTTAATCAAGTCTTGTTGGAGAAGTGGGAACTAGTCTCTAGGAGTAGGGCTGATGGAGGGTTAGGTTTAGGTAACATTTGGAGAAAAAATGAAGCCTTGTTGGAGAAATTGCTGTGGAGGTTGGGAGTTGAGAGGGATAAACTGTGGATGAGGGTAATTTTAAGTATTTATGGTCAGGCAGATGATGGCTGGGACTGGGACTTTGGCAAGGTCTGTTGGTGCCTCTCCTTGAAAATCTATACATGCCATTCTTTCTTCCTGTTTGCAGCACATCAGGTATGACCTCTACCTGGGAATCAGGTAAAGTTTTGGGAGCACATTTGGGTGGGTGAGATACCTTTGAAAGACCAATTCCCTTCCTTGTTTTCACTCTTGGTTTAAGGGCAAGGTTGTGTCCATTTTTCTAGTTCCTTCTCAATCTAATTTTGGGTTTGGTTGGGATCTCGGGCTTAGAATAGGCTTAAGGGATGTAGAGGTTGAAGATGTCATGAGTTTATTTCAGATCCTAGACTGGGTGGTGTTGGATCCCTTTGAGAGGGATAAGAGATTGTGGACCCTAACTCCCTCTGGAACCTTCTCTTGTGCCTCTTTCTTCAAGTCCCTACTGCCTTTATCTAGTCCATTTGCACAAAACTTTCTAGTTAAGGATGTTTGGGGTGAGCCGATTACTCCAAAGTAGACTTGTTCATGGGCCGGGCCGGGCCAGGCTTTCACTCTGTATTAACAGATTTTTCTAAGGCCCGAGCCCGAGCCCGACCCGACCATCGGGCCTACAACTTGGGCCCGAGCTCGACGCACATAAAAAGCCCGAAACCCGGGCCTGGGCCCGAGCCTGAAATTTATCCCATGTTGTTACTACTGAAGGGTTGAGAGATCCATCCCATGGACGCCCAAAGATTGCGGAATATGAGGGCGAATTTCAAAAATTTTTCTCTCCCTTCAACTGGGAATCACATTCCCTATTTAGAAAATCATATTTTCAAGGATCAATCTTGAACCTTAAACTGAACCAGATCTGAACCAAAAGGAATGGGAGAGAATGATACCTGATACGGAGAAGTAATATCTCCCAACGAAGGTGTTCACGCCCAAGGAAGGATCCAAAGACTGCTCCCACTGAAGATGGCGCAGTGCAGGATGGAGCAGAATCAGCAGTGTTCTTCCCCAAGAACTCTGTCCTTCGCAAGAAACAACAGGATGGAACGTGAGCACAACTTCTTTTTCAATCCTTTCTCAAAGAACTGATATCAAGATCCAATCTTGACTTCTTCCACAGCTGGAGATCAAACTGGCAAACAGGGCAGCTAGAGCAGGGAGGCGGCAAGAGAGTATTCGCAGGCTACAGAATTCTCTCTTCTTGATTTCAGCACTAAAGAGGATCTGATGTGTTTCTTGGTCTCTCTCAAGGCTGCCGCCCCCTCCTTCTTGTTGTTACCTTGAAAAGATAAGCTCCTAATCCCATTAGGAGGTGCTTATCCAAATCATATTTGGATCAGCCTTCTCTTCTAGTGATAAGGTTAAACCCTTATCTTATCTGCAGATTAGATTAGCTTTATCCTAATCCCATTAGGAGGTTTCTAAATCTTAATCACATTCAGATCTGGACTCTCTGAGTGGATAGGGTTAAGACCCTATCCTATCTGCTAATCTATCTCAGAATTTGCCCCTTTAATTAACTAAATAAATAGCCCAGTTCGAAATGGGCTTTAGGCCCATTAAGCTTATGTGCTCATTTAACCTTCCTAACTGTTGCCCAGTTGGGCTTCCTTGTATGGCGTGGGACCCAAGCATTGATCTACACATCAGCCACATGGGTTCGGCCTAGCCTTTGTTACAAGGCCTGGTCGAATACACTGTTAAAGACAGTGCACCCCTTGAAACCCATCAAATGGGCTCTATGGGCCCAACACTTACCCTAAGTGGTCCATGGGCCAAGCCACCTTGTAACACCCAGGGACTGTGGGCAGATGCAAGATTAGCCCATCAAGTATTATCCTCAATGGTCTTATACTTAACCTCTCAGCCCATAATGATCATACACTGCCCGACAAGAGAGGACCTCTCCCTCGGTTGCAAGGAACAGTGTTGCACTCTCGACTTATATGGATCCCGGGAATTAAAACCTTTTGCAAACATTTTAGAAACCATAATATATATACTTTTACATCTCATATAAAATATACTTCGCAAAACAAATCTCAACGGTTGAAATCGGCTGCCGGCAGTCTTGGTTTCCAACAGTGAGAGCACATCCCCGATCATTACCTTTGTCCGACAAAGGGGCTGATCCTGTCACTATGATCACCCACTCAGATGAATTCTCGAATTGTCCCAACATACCTAGGTTTTGACCCCCGCTAGGGATCTCACTGATTGGTACATCAAAGACAGTCCGATCCGACACCTAGTGCAGTATCATAATCGAGTCTAGGGGTCGGGTGTAACTTTCCAGTTTTGCCCATCAATCTTCAAGGTCCAGGGCAATACTGGAAATCTGGTACAGTTCAAAGATTCAATTAATCCCACACTGTATGTGCCTAGGGTCTCACCTTGGTAGCTGAGACAAGCCACCCCAACCTACTTGGTGGCACCACAGTGTCAGCCTTGTCAGGATAGGTCTCCCCAGACCGACCCATTGGCTGTGAACATTCTAAACTAACACGAGTCTCAATAAGTGTCCAGTTTAAGGATATTACACAGAAACATACCAAGGGAACATGAATCAAATATGTACTTTTATTCATTTACAATAAACTCATAAAGTACATCAATTTTGATTGAAGCTAAGGGCATGCAAAACTGTCTAACAACTACTGCTGAAGCGGCTGAATAGAGAGAGAGAGAGAGTGAGAGAGAGAAATTATAAAGAAAAAAATAAAAAAAATGTATATATTAAATTATAAATATATATATTTCAATAAATATTATATTATTTATATATTTTATAAAATATATAATGCTGAGTCGGGCCGGGCTTTTTTGACAAATCCCGAGCCCGACCTGTAACATAGTCGGGCTTACTGTGTTAGGCCCGAGGTCAGGCCCGCAGGCCTAATTATATGACCAAGACCAACCGGGGTGCGGGCCAGGCCATCGGGCTACCCGGCCCATGAACAGGTCTACTCCAAAGTCAGTTTAGACTGGGTGCCTCTTTCTTCATGTCCCACAGAGAGTTTTGTTCCGTTTTGAACCTCCAAAGTCACTTCCCAAGGAGAGCCTGATTTATTTCCGAAATGTGTCCCATCCCTAGCCCCCCTTCTTTGGATTTTTCCAATCTATTTCTGATCTTAGCTGGGACTTTGAAGAGGAAAGAGGAAATAAATAGGGAGGTTTGAGAGAGTAGCCTTGATGAGAGTTAGTTTACCACCTTTGGAGAGACAATTTCAATTCCAAGTACTTAGCCATCTTGCACATTTCTCAGTGACAACCTCCCAAAAACTTGTAGGTCTCGGGTTTCCCCCAAGGGGAGACTCAGGTAAGAGAAAGGGAGAGAATCCACCCTACACCCCAAAGCATCCTTCAGGTCTGTCGTCAATTGAGGGGGGGGGTGTTGATGCCTACTCTAAATTTGTCTTCAGCCCTGTTACTGCTTCAAAACACTTCAAGATCCTCTTCAAGTTTAAGAGAAAATCTTTCTTTGCTTTGATAAAGAAAATGGTATCATCTGCATATTGAAGGGTAAAAATTTGAATATTGTCGTGCCCCACCAAAAAGCCTTTTATTATATCAAAATCTATAGCTTTTTTTTTTTTTCCATGAAGGCATCCAGATTATCTGCTACCAATGTAAAAAGGAGAGAGGAGAATGGGCAACCTTGCTTGAAGCCGCTAGAAGTTTTGAAGTAATCAACTGAGGAGTTATTTACCATGATTGAGAGCCAAACCAATCTGATGCAACCTTTCATCCAATTAATCCAGACTTCCCCGAAACCTTTAAGTTCCAGAATCCTCCAAAGGTAATTCCAATCTACCTTGTCATGGGCTTTCTCTAGATCTATTTTGCAAATTACCCCACTTAACCTTCTCTTTTTTCTATCCTCCATCACTTTATTCACTATCAAAACCCCATCCACAATTTGTCTCCCTTGAATGAAGGCACTCTGAGTAGGGGCTACCACCTCATTCAAAACTTTCTTGAGTCTGTTTGCCAAAACTTTTTCAATTATGTTATAAAGGCTGCTTAAAAGGCTGATAGGTCTAAAGTCTCTGACATTCAAGCAGCCTTCCTTCTTAGGGATAAGTTTGATGAAAGTAGAGTTAGTACCTTTGTTAATTTTTGCTGACCTATAAAAGTCTGCAAACACTTTGAGTAAGTCATCTTTCACAAGATCCCTACACTCAGGATAGAAATCGGCTGAGAAACCATCCAGCCTGGGAGCCTTATCTTCATCAATGGAGAACACTGCTTCATTGATTTCCACTTCATCAAATTCTCTTTCCAGCCAACTTCTACTTTTCTCTGAAATCTTCTCACAATTCCAAGAAATCAGGTTTGACCTCCAAGTCCTATCAGAAGAGTAAAGGTCCGTAAAAAAAATCAGCAATCTCCTTTTTTATCTGAATCATGTCAGCCACTTCTTAACCACCCACCTTCAGTTTGGAAATCTGATTTTTCCTACTTTGAGAATTAGCATATCTGTGGAAGAACCAGGTGTTACCATCACCCTCCTTAATTCATTGGATTCTCAATCTGTGTCTCCAATATATTTCCTCCCTATGCATAAGGTCTCCCACTTTTAAAAACTTAAATCCCTGAACCTGACCTAAAACCCATTTAAGGTTGACCCAACACTAACCTGATATGGTCAGGTCAATGTGGTTTTTCCACTTAAACCTGAACCACTAACATGCTTAGCTCAATGTTTATTGAAAACATTCCTTGAACCTCTCATCCATCTTAATGCCCAAAGACTGTTCTTTAATAAGATGACATGCATTGTAATTTGTAAGCATTGTAACTGCAATATACATCAATGAAAATTCACCTCAGCATTGATGTAAGATAGGGTAGGGGGTCCCACAAATTTCAGATTTGTGGTGGGCTCTGGAGAGTGAAGGGTCTGATTTTCTGGTTTTTACTCTTATTACTTCTTTTATAAAGTCTTATGTTTTGTTTTGTTTTTTTTCTGGTAAATAAGTCTTATCCAATCCTTCTAATGCAGTGCTGGCTTTTCCTGTAAAGGAGATGTAGAGTGAGCAGGCTCTACCTAAGATTATGACTCTGTTGGGAGGTCTATAACTCGAGTATCAAAAAACCCTTGTGAGATTTGCAAAGGAGAAGGCCAAATTGGTGTGCTTCCCCACACATCTATTCCTTTTGTCTTACAAGCAGAGAATACTTACTGCTTGTTCATCTTCTGCCCTTTTGTGGCAAGCATTTTGTTGAAGTTCTTTTACCTTCTCTGGTGATCTAGAAAGCCTCTTCATAATGTGGAGATGCATTAGGGCAGGGAATCCACATTATGGATATTATCGGAGGAAAGGAATGATGGAAATTTTAAGGGGAAGAAGAAAGTATCACAATTAAGGTGATTCATTGGGTCAAATCTTGCAAATCTTCGGCAACATATCTATGGGTGATTTCTCAAGAGGTTGGCAATGGATAGCAAATCTTTGACAACATATCTATGGGTGACAACATATCTATGGGTCAACTCTAGAGTCAGCATCTCTTCAAATGGAGTCCTCCAATCTCGTTTCAGATTAAGTTAAACTTTGATGGAAGCTGTATGGGCAACCTTGGCCCCTCTGGTATGGGAGGAGGTATTTTTTGAGATTGTAATGGTTCAATCATAGCCTCATAATCTGTACCAATTAGGCATTGGGGCTCCACAAGAGTGGAGCTAACAGCAGAGTACTTCAAGGCCTAAGACGAGAAAATTTGCTTGACTTCCATAACTTAATAGCGAAAGATCCTAAAGTGGTGATAGACTGATTAAGGAACAATAGTTGAGTCTAATGACATCCATTAGGAAAAAGCAGAGTCACATCACAACATCAAAATGTTGCCAAGGAAATTCAAGACTTGGAGAGGGGAAGAACCAGCCATTGTAATTGGGTACATAGATCAGCCAACCATATGGTTGATGCTTGATCCAGGTAAGGGGTAAGCTGATCTGAGCTGTTTTGAGGACAGCTGAGGGACAATCAGCTCTAACAATAAAGCAATGGTGGGGCTGGGATTAAACAGCAGGTTCTGGCCTATTGCTTGTGGTTCTTAATGCTTTCTATATATTACATTCTTTTTCACATCTAACAAAATTTTTAGTTATTTGTTTTGTTGATCAATAACTAGAAACTTTATTAAAGATATGAAACTATGTGAAGCTTAGGTGCAAAGGAGAGGTAAAAAGACTTAACTCCCCATCAAAGAGTACAAGGAAAAATAAAAAATTAGCCCAAAAACTCGAATCCCTATTCACCCCTTGCTTTGCTAACCCATCAGCAAAGGAATTAGCAGTCCTCTTCACCCAGTTGTAATGAACCACCATATCCCTACTCGGCCATTTAAATTTATTCTTCTCATTGTTATAACTCCATAAGCCACTGTCTCCCCCTTTTAGCCACCTAATCACCACCTCTGAGAGAGAGAGAGAGAATTCCCAAAATCAATACCTCCTCTTCTGGCTTCCTTCCCTTATTTATACTACTTCCATTACAATTCTGTTATATCAGCCTCTCCAATTGTCCAGTTTGTTATTTAGTTCGAGTGGTTGGCTATCAGTTACATTACTTAAAGGCTGATGTTGCCTTTTCTTGTGCACTTGTCCATCTGTTCCCCTTATTTGTGTCTTAACACCCAATCCCAAAAGGCTCTGGGTTCCTTAAACAGCTGCCATCAAAATTTAGTTTTATGAACCCAGAAGGAGGAGGGGACCACAAAGGACTACAGCACCTCTTACAGAGGGCAGAGGAAGCTATCTCCTTCCAATTTCTCACCAGATCAGCCACAAAATAATTTGAGAACAGTTCCATAGTTTTCAACCAATGTGCCACCCTTAACAGAATTAGATCCAATAAGTTTCCGATGGTTCTTTCCTCATCTGAAAATATTTGTGAGTTTCTTTCTTCCCATAGAGTCCAACACACTGCAGCCCTGGTGCTTCTCCACATAGTCTTCCCTCTTTTCTTCGGCCATCTGAAAAAGGAGGGAGAAAAAAAGCTTTCGGCACTCCCAGGGGGTATCCAAACACACCAAAAATGGAAAAGACCCACTCCCAAACGGATTTAGCAACCGAACAAGTAACCATAAGGTGGTAACCAGTTTCCCCATCAGCTTTACAGAGAGTACATCTATTAGGAAGTAAACAAGAGTCGGGTCTCTTCTTTTGAAGTAGGTCATTTGTGTTAATTCTTTCCAGAAAAGTTTCCTAGCAAAAACTACCAACCCGAGGAGGAATGGGTCTACTCCAAATTTCTTTAACCGGGAAAGACAACCCAATGGGATCAGAAGGCTGAGTTAAAGTCTCAAAAATGAGGCACAAGAGAAAACACCTGAAGAGGAGGGAATCCAAAATCTAGTGTCCTCCTTATTGGGATCCAAGAAAACATTTTCATGGATAGCTAACAAAGACAAAAGGTGGTCCAAGTCTGCATCCCTAATTGCCCTTCTCATCCCTAATTTTGTTATGAATAACAAAATTTTTAGTTATTCATAAAAAGAAAAAAAAAGAAACTGGCAAGAGCCACATAAATGGATCTCATAGTGATTTTTCCTTTTGGCTTCTCTTTCCAAGTTAGTTCATCTCTTTGGTGCAACAAGATGGATGCATCTTACCCATTCAAAAAGGGTTTTCTCTTAAAGCCATGTGGGATGACTTCTTTGTGTATCCATTCTTGAGATAACTAGCTTTTTCCTCTGCTCTTTAAGATATGTAGAAGTGCAACTTTTGTCATTAAAGTAAGAATACTTCTCATGTTTTAGACTTGGTGTAACTCAGCCATGGACTTTTAGTTGTCTTCCTCCTTGTTTTGTGCAGTTTCACTCCAACTGTATCTGGTTCTGCATGTTGGTTTTGTAGGTAATTGCAAACAAGATCAAACGTTGCAAAACTGATTCATTTTCAGGGTTTGTAGTTACTCTACATTTTCAGTCTTAAGTTTTGCTCTCTTTATATTTTTCTGTCTTGATTTTTTTCCCATCTTTCTCTTGATCAGCATGAACCTTTTGCATGTAATTTTCCTTTTCTTTATAAGGGGTTTCTATCTAACCTGTAATTTAACTGATCATAATGACTTTTTTTTCCCTCATTTGATTCTTTTGTATATTTGTCATCTAGATTGGAATTTGACAATCCTGACAGACCTGAATGCAATAATCTTCTTTCAATTTTTCAACTCATTACTGGAAGGACAAAGGAGGTACTGGAACTTAATATTTTTTCTTTGGTTTTAAACAACACCAAGGCTTTTGTATGGTTGTCTATGCTGCCGATTTTTGTAGGTTTATTTAGTTCCCTTTTTTTCTTAATCTTTCAAGGATTCTAGGGTCATTATCTGCAACCATGCAAAGCAGAAAGACGATTTCATGGGTTATAATATATCAACTTGATATAGCTTTTTTGGTATAACTCAATATAGTATTACGCTATTAGTAAAAATGTTCTAAATATTTTCATATAAAGTACACCTAACATGATGTACAACAGTCTATTATTATAGGCTTCAGTGCTTGCCCTGTTTCTATTGTTGTTCAATCATTGCATCCATATGTTATTCTTTTTTATTGTAAACAAAATTACTTGTGTTCCATGGTAATCATATGGATATTCCTTTTTCTATTGGTAGTAAACCAAAGAGATTTCATTAAGATAAAAAGTTAGTACAATGCCAAATAGGGCGATGAGACTTTAATAATCAGAATTTTTGTTAGTAATTTTAGTATAACCGAATAAGTAGAAGTAATAAAGCATCAAAGAGAGTGCAGAGAAGAGAAAATGAGGAGATAATACATGAGAGATTGAAGGTAAAAAATTCTTGGGGTGTGTACATCCTCTTCTATTTATATATTCTGCCTTATTAAATGAAATTGACAAAAATATTCTGCCTTATTAAATTGAAATAGAACAGCAATATAACAAGTGAACCTTGGGTTATGTTGTATTTTTCTTTAACCTATGGAATAAATCTCACATTGTGCATGTGACTAAGGTGTTTTCATGGCTAGAAGTTGGTTTAATTGGTTCAGGCCCTACTAACAAGTATGAAAAATTGTATAAAAGAAGGGGGGCAAGGCAAAGAGTTTCTGACCATGGGGTTCATGCTGAAGAGGAGGTTGTGCAGCTAAACTTAAGCTGCAGGAACAGGAAAGCGTTGGGTTCACTTATAGGGGAGGTAGAGACAAGTGGAGTTTCGGAGGAGAAGAATAGGGAGGAAGTTAGTGAAGTTGAAGAAAGAGTTTTTGAGGTGTCCTCAGAGGGATAGGGTGAAGGAGCAAGGTAGTATGGAGATTGAGAAGTTGGTTGACAGGGATGTCAAGGTTGGGAAATCCTTAAGCTTGTTTTTCTTAGGAGGTGAAGCTCTTTCTAGGAGAGTTTTTTTTTTTTTTTGTTTTTTGATGAATAAAGAAAGATTTTATTACTTCAAGACTTAATAGAGAACTTTAAAGAGTTTGAGAGGAACAAAAGGGAAGAAAGACTGAAGAAATCTGTTGAGGGGAAGTTTGGAATGAGGAGGGTGGGCAGGAGTTACTTGAGGGGGAGGAGTGAAGTTGGAGTTGAGTAGGGGGTGGGGTCGTGAGGCTTGATTTTGGGAAGATATTTTGTTTGCATCCTGATTGTCCAAAGCAGAGATTTTTTTTTTTTTGTGAGTTTTCGTTTTTGAAAGGAGGAGAGGGTGTTGGTGTAGAGACTGTGAGAAGATCTAGCCGCAGGACTATTTCTGTACTTTTACTTTTGTTTGTTGTATAACTATTCTTTGTACTCTCTTTCTTTTGTACACTAAGGACAGATTTGTCCTTTTACCTTTTCAATACAAATATATCTTTTAGGGTGTCGACTGACACATGGTGTCACACTCACCAAATCTGTTCTCTTTCTTTCTCTCTTTCTGAACCTTCGACTTGACTCTGACAGTTGGGTATGTAGGTGGCTGCCCTTTGGGGCTGCTATTAGTTGTTTTTTTGGTGGTTATTTTTTAGCACCCTATTGGTGGTTGTATGCTGCTTTCTTTTTTATTTTTTAATAAAATTTTTCCTTTTACAATCAAAAGAAAAGGTGTTGTCCCAACCTTAATGAACTTAAGAGTTGGATAGCCAGCCCTTGCAAAGTGGAATTATGTTTTTTCCCCTTATGACCCATCATAATTAGGGTGCAAATTGGGCGGGTTGGGTTGAGTTCAGGGTCAACCTAGGACCAATCCTAAGATTCAAGCCTTGGACTTACGCTTGGTCTAATCTAAGGTCAACCCTGACTGCCTGAGTTTACTGGCTTTAGCCCAACCTTAGCTTAACCCAATACTTTGGGGTGGCAATTTCTGACCCAACCCACTTGACCCATCCAATCCATCCACCTGTAACCCACCCAAACCCATCCATTTAAGATGTGAGTTGAATATGTGTTGACTGACCCATTGGGTCAAATTAAAAGGATTGGGTTAGGTTGGGTCATGGGTATCCATTTGGATCAATCATATGAAAGAAGTTCTATGTCACCATTTTCAATTTTTATTCTCTCTCTCTCTCTCTCTCCCCTCTCTGTTCTTCCAATTGTCTCTCCTTATTTCTCTCTCCTCTCTCCTCCCTATTCCCTCTTTTTTCTCTCCTCTCCTACAAATCTGTCCTCTCTTTCTCTCTCTTAATGAATCTCAATTTTTGTGTTTGTGTTGAAACCAACCAAATAAGGACATGTGGCAACATAGGAAACACCTAAAGATTTTTTTCCTCAGTAAGGATTTATTTACATAGTTTCAAATGTTCAAATGGGTCAAAATAGGTGGCTTATGTTGGGTTGCAACCCATGTACATACAAAATATATGGGTAATCAATGGATGTGTATGGTAGATGGATTGGTTGGTCTTCAACCCACATCCAACCCAACCCAACTCATCCAATTGCCATGGTGACACCCCTAACACAACTCAGGCTGGCCAGTGCAGCTTGTTTGGGTTTGAAAGGCTTTATGAATATGTTTTTGCACGGCTATCTTTAATTTGGCTTTATTATCTCAATTTAGGAGTAGAATGGATTGAAAATATGTACAAATTTCATTAACAAATTACAAATGTACATATACATATTTTATACATTTAGACATGTATATATAATTAGAAAAAGATGTTTTATATAAATAAAATGCATACATGTATTTATGTGGTCGTTCTCAGGTTGAGTCAGGCCAGGCTTGGGTTAAGCTTGCCCAAGTTGTAACCCTAATCATAATAGATGTGGTCAAAACCATAATGGGCCTATGAGCTGGGCCACTGTATCTTTAAATAGGCTAAAATAAATCTCATTAAGAATCAGCCTTACATACATTAGAGGCATCCCTTAATGGGCTTAACGATGGGCCTGTAAGAGTTGTTTCATGAGCTGGGTGGCCAACCCAGCCCTAATATGATTGGGACTTCAAAAACATACAATAATTAATAGAAAACAATTTGGATGTAGGCTCCATTGTTTTCAATTCTACACTTAGCATGCAATATAGTCTCCTCTTTTTACTGCTACCAAAGAACTCCTTCAAATATCTTCAAGAAGAGAAATAAATTAACCTTGTAATCCAGGCATCCAGACATATACTTTATTTTATTTTTATACCCTTTTGGCTAGATCATGGTGTTGGCCAAAGCTGTTCTTATCAGTCCCATTTTGACAGTTGAGGTACTCAACCATTGGACTGATAGCAGTAGCCAATAATGGTTGCTAGTATGTTGTCTAGTCGGCTACGGCTGCTATTACCAATCCAAACTTCATGAGATTTCAGCTGATGGTACCTAATCCTGTTAACTGATAATAGTAGCAATATTGGTAGACAACCATTAAGTTATCTATGATGGTTTTGTATTGTGAGTTGTGACTACAGTGTGAACACATTGTAGATTGCAGGGAAGGTTTTAGTGATCTCCAAGTGTGAAAACAGAAGAGCAAATAATCAACATTGCTAATCAAAGGTTATAGTGATCTCCATGGGTAGATCCAGTTAAAAGCTTTAAGAACTAAAGGTGATATCTAGGTGTAGATCACATTAAAAGAGCAATGAATCAAGATTACAAATCAAAGGTTATGGTGAACTCTAGGTCTAGGTCACAATGAAAACCTTTAAGGTTCAGAGGATATGTCCGGGTGTAGATCGCAAATAAAGCCTTTAAAGATAGTAAAAATTGGTCATAAAGACTTAAAAGTTCAACGATTTATCAAGATTCAGGTTTAAAATAAAAAATTTACTGAGATTAGTGGCTTTGATGATCTCTAGGTCTAGATCATCATATAGAATCTTTAAAGAGTAATAAGGATCTAGATTAAGGATTAAACACTAAAGATTTATCAAGACTAAGGTTTTGATGATATCCAAGTGTAGATAACGATATTGGAACTTTTAAAATAATTAACAAAAGCTCAATGATCGAGAGTTAAAGATTCAAAGATTTACTAAGATTCTTTACAAAAAAAATAATTAAGATTAAGGATTAAAATTAAAGATTTATGAATCAAATAATAAATAAAATCTGATATTAGAAGAAGATAATAGCAAGGAGAGAGAAGAATAAGAAAAAGACAAGAAAAGGAGTGAAGAGAAAATCAAATTGTGGATCTCATAATGTGTCCCCCAATCTCTTATATAATGCCCATTTTGAAAAATTCAAAAGGTCTGAATGCACTTAATGCAGCTGATAAATCAACTTTTTGGTGAAGCTAGTTTTAATAGCTCCTTCAAAGTGGATCAGTCAACACAGCTCAATCAAAGCTGAAGTCCTCCCAAATGGGCTCATAGTTGCTTGAAATATGTGAAAATTACAAAAGTATACCTAATAAGGTGGCATCAACAACAGACGATAAGAAACTAAAATAGGCCCAGGGTGCAATAACAATAAACCCATCGGCCAAATAAAAGTAAAACAATTAAAAGTAGCTAATAATTCCACTTCTAATCCTGTGAGCACATGTTCAAAAATATGTTAGCTTTTGAAGAATGGGATTGACATTTTATTGATTTCCTATAAACTGATAGTAGAATATAAGATGGTTTGGTCCAGTGTTTTAAAAGCACATGGTGCAAAAAAAAGCACAAGGGGCATTTTGCTCCCGAGATGTGAGGTGCAAGGCGAGACACCTTTTTCGAAGCAAGCTCAAAAATGCAAAAATGCTGAAAAAATTCAAAAGAAAACGAAAATTAAAAATGCAAAAAATGTTAAACATGATATTTATTAAAATATAAACTTAAGTTTTAAAATAAATGTTTAAAAAAAACCTAATGGCTAACCTCCAACATATTAGTAATGTTGGTCGTGCATTCCCCCTTTGTATAGCAGCTTGTTATACTTGTTTTAATTTTTCAATGAAATTGTACTCTCTCTCTCTCAAAAAAAAAAAAAAAAACCTTCAACATATTAGTGAGAGTTCAATGAGAGAGGAGATCAGCTAATGGGCTGGTAGACTTTCTGGCTAAGCAAGGGGTGCATAGGGGTCATTTATTTTGGGCTCATTTTTACTCTTGTTTTGCTTTTGAGGCCGCGACTCACCCCCTTTTATGGATATTGTATGCTGTATCCTGTAATAGTTCTTATTTATTTAATAGAATGCTTTTCATTACTCATAAAAAAATTAAAGTACATAAACATAACATTTAAAGCATATTTAAAACGGAAATTTAAAAATAAAATCAGGCATAACATATAAAACATATTCAAGCATGTAACACGCTCAATGTCTTTATTTTTTTCCCAATTGCGTTACTTCAAATAGCTAATGTGGTGTTAAACATTATGCATTCCTGATTCTACAAGCGACATTTGTACCAAGCCCCTCAAGATGAGCCCAAACAAGTCCATATCAGAGTCTTAAATTCTTAATCCCTGTAAAAAGGTTTTGCAATTTTAATTTTTAAAATATCTTTTAGTAGGATGAATGAGTGAGCAACATTAGTAAATGGGGGTTTTCAAAGTGCAAATTTTCAAAAGGTGTGTGCCTGGGCTGAAGTGCTGGTGCGCATTTTGAAAGTGTTACGCCTAGTGCCTTTTAAATCACTGGTTTGGTCACATGCTTAGAAGACTAACTGCTCCAGTTAGAAAAAGTGATTTGTTACACATCGAAGGGTCTAGAAGAGCTTGGGGTAGACCAAAAAGAACATGGGTAGTAGTAAGAAATGATTAATTAGTAATAGTTTAACTAATTAATAGAACGGATTGGGATAAGGCATGGATGATGATGGTGAAACTACTAGTATTTTTAATTTTTTTTTTCATTTTTTACTGTTGGATTTGGCCAAACTTTTGTCACTGAATTGGTCTTGGTTATTTTTTCCACCTTCATGGCTACAATACCACTTCAATCGGTTTGCAATCTTAAATATGAAGGACATTTAGTTGTATAGTTTCGCGTTTCTCAGTTGGCATTTCGTAATTTCTCTTATGCACTAAATACTGAAAATTCCTCTTCTACAGGAAGTTGCACGAGAATGTCAAGATATGAATTGGGGCACATTCAAAACCCTCCTTGCAGATGCTTTGATTGATCATCTACACCCCATCCAGGTTGTCTCAATATAATGTCTTCATAGGTGCTCTTGTAGTGGTTAAATTATAAGTAGAATGTATTAGTTTTGTTATTATAATTGACCTTAAAAAAGGAAAATAATAAGGATAAAATAAGAAAAGTAAAGGGAAAGTAGTTCAGATTCTAGGAAGAAGAAGAAGAAGAAAGGGAAGAGAAGTGAGAAAGAGGGTTTCCAATTGAGTGTTCAAAAGTATCACTTCCTCTATACTGTCGATCCTATTTGTTTATTCTTCAAATATATTCAAAATTACATTTGTGCCCTTACGTTAGAACTCTATGGGAGAGAATAGAAAAATGACAAAAAGATTGATATACCCCTGCCAACTAGACTTTAACACTCTCCCTCAAGTTGGAGCATATATATTATAATGCTGGATGGGGCATATAATCCATTCTTGTACGGCTCAAACTATTGGTAAAAAGATTGGCTAGTTTGTCTTTTGACTTTACATATAGTGTGAAAACATCTCCGCTTACTATTTTTTCCGTCACAAAATGACAGCAACCTCTATGTGCTTAATTCTCTCATGAAAAATTGGATTCGAAGTAATGTTTGTAGTAACTTGATTGTCACAAAACAGTTTAATGGGTCTGTCCACAAGAATGCCTATCTCCTGAAGGAGATGCTTCAACCAAATCAATTCATAGGTGGTGTATGCTATCTCTTTGTACTTGGTTTCTGCACTGATCCTGGCAACTACACTTTGCTTTTTTACTTTCCTAAGTAATAAGATTTCCACAGAGAAATATACAATAGGCCGTAGTGGATTTCCTATCCATTAAGGATCCTGCCCAATCAACATCTAAGTACCCTTCTAGTAGTAATTGTCCCCCTTTCTTCTATAGTATACCATGGCTTGGACTTGGAGCATCCTTTAAATACCTCAACACTCTCATAACACCTTCCCAGTGAGCACTTTTGGGATTCTCTATAAATTGGCTTAATTCCCCTACACTGAATGAGATATCAGGTCTAAAGATCGCAAGGTAAATCAGTTTCCCAACTAACCTCCTATATCTTTTGGGATCACTTAATGGATCCCCTTGACTATCAGTTATCTTCACATTAGGATCCATGGGAATCTCTGTGACAAGGAAATTCCTCACTTTCAACAAGCAATTTTAATAACCAAGAAATACTTCAAGGAGCCTAGATCCTTGGTTTGGAAGTGTTCTTGTAAGAACTGCTCCAGTTCAAAGATTCCTTCTACATCACTACTGGTGAGAACAATATTATGAACATATACTGCCAATAGAATCATCTTAGAAGAAGAGTTCTTGCTAAAAATAGAATGATCAACACTGCATTGTTTTAGGCCAAATTCCTGCATCACATTACTAAACCAGCCAAACCGTGGAGACTGTTTCAGCCCATAAATTTCTTTTCTCAGTTTGCACACCTTTCCTATCTGCCCTTGAACAACATACCTAGGGGGTTGCTCCATATACACTTCCTCCTAAAGGTCACCATGAAGGAAATGCATTATTGACATCAAGCTGGAATAGGGGTCAATCAAAGTAGGCAGCTAAGGAAATAACTACCTGTACAGAACCCATTTTTAGAAATTGGAGAAAATGTTTCTGAATAATCAACACCTTAAGTTTGTGTGTATCCCTTGTCCAATAAGCAGGCCTTTAATCACTCAACATTAGAACACTACTATCTTGGCATCATCTTGGTAATGTTTCACTGTATACACCCATCAATAGCCAACTGCTTATTTTCCAGGAGGTAAGGAGGTAAGATCCCACATATGATTGGACTGAAGAGCATGAAATTCCTCGTTATCGACCTTAAGAAAAGGAAAATAATAAGGATTAAAATAAGGAGATAAGTAAAGGGGAAAGTTCTAGGAAGAAGAAGAAGAGAAGAAGATTTCTAGTCAATAGAGATCAAAAGTATCGGCCCCTCCATACTGTCGATCCTATTTGTTCATTCTTCAAATATATCCAAAATTACATTTGTGCCCTTACATAAGAACTCTATGGGAGAGAATAGAAAATAACAAAAAGATTGATATACTCTTGCCAACTAGACTTTAATAGTTATCTTGCATACTTAGAACGGGCATGTTGATGTTCCTTTTGTTTCTTGGTTTGTATGAACTAGCAGTGGTGTAGGGGGTGCTGTTACAGACCTGGCCTTTCCTTTTCTGGGTTTGTGTGAACCAGTAAATGATAACAGTATTGTTATCACATTCGTTCCTGTGGGCTAGTGTGAAACTTTAAACTGAACAGAAGTGGTGGCATACTGACATTGTGTAGTGACAGCAGTGGTGATTTTTCCTTTCAGGGTTCATGCGACTCCTATAAAGGACTGCAGTGGTACTGGTGGTGGATTTTTGACTGTTTTTTTTGGAGGCCGTTTGTTCTTTGTTAACTTGAATCTTGTTTCTTGTTGGAGAATCCTAGCTATGGATGATTCAGTCACATCTAGAATATAAGGAGAAAATCATAATTTTGGTAGTGTTGGTAAAAGTATCAACTTCCTGAATCTTGTTTCTTGTTGGAGAATCCTAGCTATGGATGATTTAGCCACATCTAGAATATAAGAAGCGAATCACAATTTTGGTAGTGTTGGTAAAAGTATCAACTTTTGGATATCTATTACACCTGTAGATAGGCTTACTTGGAGTGAGCAAAATTAGTTTGACACTCTGACTATGTATTGGTGGAAGTGGAAAACTGGGATATCTTAATAGGAAAATTAAAGAATCACAAGAAGACAGTCCAGCACATGACAAGTAGGAACAGGATGACTATATGGTCATTTCCTTGTTATCCTGTTTGCAACCTACCTTAAGGAAGAACTTTATGTGGTTTGAAACAGCCAAGGAAATATGGGATCAGGCCAAATGTGCATACTCAGAAGAGAGACACTTTACTCAAGTATATCATCTTTAAGTTGAGTCGTTCTCTTGTTGACAAGGGAGATGAGTCCTGTCCATCTATTACACCGTTCTTTACTCTTTGTGGATAAAGCTGGATCTATAGGAGACCATAGATTGGGAGAGTGAGAAAGATTCTACAGCCATTTTTTTTGTAGGAATTAAGAATTCAAGACCCTAACATGCACTTGTTTGGGCTTGCCTCAAGGGACTTGGTACAAAAGCGGCTCGTAGAATTGTGAATGAAAAATATTTAACATCACACTAGCTATTTGAAATAATGCAAATATGCAATTGGGAAAGAAATAAAGAAATTTGAAAGGTTGACATGCTTGAACATGTTTTCCATGCTATGTTTGAGATAATCAGTTTTTTAAAAATTTGGTTTAAAATTAAAGTTTGCTTTTTTAATTAATACTAAATTAAAAAAAAACAGCCTTTTGAGAAGAAATGACTGTTTAGAAAGATGCAAAAAATCAAAAGAAAGTAGCAGAAATGAGAGTTCAAGAGGAGAGAAGATGAAGAAGAAGGTGGCGGCAACTTGGGTTCAGAGAGAGAGATTTTCGAACATAATCTCTTCTCTTACACCCTTAATTCTATTTTATTAAGTTAAGCTTTGGTAATTTATAGAGAAGCTCCTAGTTGGGCAGAAAATTAAAAAGACATAACATAAGAAAGAATAAGCCCAGATTAAGGCCCATTATAGCAAAGAACATAAAAGATAAAAAAGGATAAACAGCCTATTGGCCATTCGGCCCATCTTCTCTACACTCCCCCTCAAGCTGAGCATTGATGTTAATCATGCCAAGCTTGCCAGTATCATGCTGAAGTTTAGCCTTGGGAATGCCCTTGGTGAGGAAATCTGCTAACTGTCCTTCAGAGGTGATGAAAGGTAGACACACTTCTCCAGAAGCCAGTCTTTCTCGAATGAAGTGTCTGTCAACTTCAGTATGCTTAGTCCTGTCATGTTGCACTAGGTTGTGAGCAATGTTGATGGCGGCCTGATTATCACAGTATAACATCATTGGCTTATCATGCTCAATACCCAGTTCCTCCATCAAGGATTTAAGACACAATAGTTCAAAAACTCCATGAGCCATGGCTCTGTATTCTGCTTCGATTGAAGATCGAGCAACAACTGATTGTTTCTTGCTTCTCCAAGAGACAATATTACCTGCCACCAAGCTACAGTACCTAGAGGTAGATCTTCTGTCATCAATGTTTCCAGCCCAGTCAGCATTTGTGTAGGCTTCAAGTTTCATATGGCCATGCTTGGCAAATAGAATCCCCTTTCCAGGGGAGCCCTTCAAATAACATAGAATCCGCTCTGCTGCTGCCATATGAGTATCCCTGGGAGCATGCATGAACTGATTGATGCAACTGACAGCGTATGCAATGTCTGGCCGAGTCATGCATGGATAAAGAAGTTTTCCAAGTGGTCTCTGGAAGACTCCCTTATCTTCTAACAATATTCCATCTGAAGCAGAGAGTTTATGGCTCATATCGATAGGAGTAGTAACTGGTCTAGCACCCATCTTCCCTGTTTCAGAGAGCAAATCAAGAACATACTTCCTTTGAGAGATAAGGATCTCATCCTTGGATCTAACAACTTCTATGCCAAGAAAGTATCTCAATTCCCCTAAATCTTTGATCTCAAACTCTGTATGAAGGAAAGATTTGGGATCATTGATTCCTGAGACATCATTACCAGTCACAACAATATCATCAACATACACAATCAGGTAAATGGCCAAGGATCCTCTCCTCTTCACAAGGAGGGTATGATTAGATTGTGTCTGTACATAGCCAAAGCTAACAAGGGCAGCCCTAAACCTTTCAAACCATGCTTTAGGGGACTATTTGAGTCAATAAAGAGATTTTTTCAGCCTGCAGACCTTTCCTTTCATATCTGTTTCATACATCATTGGAGGAAGAGATATATAGACATCCTCATGTAATTTTCCATTCAGAAATGCATTTTTTACATCCAATTGATAAAGTGGTCAGTCTGAGTGTGCAACCAAAGATAGCAGAACTCTCACATAAGTCATCTTGGCAACAGGGGCAAAGGTTTCCAGATAATCAATCCCATATGTCTGTTTATAGCCTTTTGCAACCAGCCTAGCATTGTACCTTTCAGTGGTGCCATCAACATGATATTTGATAGTAAAAACCCACTTACAACCTACTGGATCCTTCCCTTCAGGCAAATCAACCACTTCCCAAGTGTCATTCTTGTGCAGAGCATCAATTTCTATTCTCATAGCATCTCTCCATTCTGGAATATTAAGAGCTTTGACACAGACCTAGGAATTGGGTTAGAGGCAACAGAAGAAAGGTAGGAAAAATATGAAGGAGAGAGCAAACTATAAGAAAGGTGTTTGGAAATGCAATGTGCAGTACACTTCCTTTTTCCTTTCCTAATAGCAGTGGGGACATCAAGGTCTGGGAAGGATGGCTCCAAAGGGGCTGTAACAGTACCTATTGTCTCATCTGTAATTGGAAGTGCATGAGGCTCATGTGTTGTAGGGGAAACAACCTACTCATTTCTGGTTCTTTGCCGTTGATACAACCTGGGATTAAAAAGAGGGCGAGGAGGTAAAGGAGGAGGAATAAGAACACTGGAATGAGAGTGAAGTGACTGATCCTCCCTTGATTCATTTGAAGGAGGAAGAGACTCAGCAAAAGACTCAACTGGGACAAGAAGAGGAAGAGAAAACACCTGTGACAAATCCTCCCTCTTTGGACAATGTCTCTCCAGAGAAGAACCATAAAAGGAAGAAAGCTCATCAAATGTGATATCCATTGAGACATACCGAGTGCCAGTCTTCGGATCAAAACAACAGTAACCCTTCTGTGTGGGGGAATAACCAAGGAAGATACACTTGTGGGTTTTTGGTTCAAATTTATGTCTTTGGACACTTGAGATATATACATAACATGTGCAACCAAAGACACGAACAGGAGTAGGAAAAAGATCATTGTCCGGATGAAGGAGACTGAAGGGAGACTTAAACCCTAAAACCCTGGATGGCATACAATCTATAAGGTAGGTAGCAGTGAGAACATCATCACACCAAAACTTTGTAGGAACATGTGAGGCAAATAGAATACTTCTTGCAACTTCATCAATATGTCTATTTTTTCTTTCAGCAACTCCATTCTGTTATGGGGTCCTAACATATAGGAGCTTTGGTGAATAACCCCTAAATCAGTGAGATAGCAGGTCAAGTTTTTCTCAAAATATTCTTTTGCATTGTCGGATCTGAAAATTTTAATCTTGGTATCAAATTGGGTTAGGACAAATTCATGGAATTGCCTCACAAGTTTGGGAACTTCATAAAAAATATCCAAGTGAACCGAGAAAAGTCATCAATGAACAAGATAAAATATTTGTAGCCATCCATAGAGGGTAAGTGGTAAGGCCCCCACACATTAGAGTGCACAATATTAAAAGGAGAAGATCTTTTATTACTCAAAGGATAACTGTTTCTACAATGTTTTGACAGTTCACAAGACTCACAATGAAGTCTGGACAAACTAATTCCCTTAAACAGTTCTGGGAATAAATGACTTAATGCAAAAAAAGAAAGATAACCCAAACGAAAATGACATAACATGACTCGATTGAAGGACTCTATAGATGTAGACCCAAAAGCAACTTTTCCAGGTTGTTCATGGCACTGTCCAGGAGTATCTAGCAGATATATTCCATTTGCCTCACGGCCACTCCCAATCACCTTTTGAGACTCCAGATCCTGAAAAATACAGTAGGAAGGAAAGAAGGTTACACAACAGTTCAATGACTTAGTTAGGCTACTTACAGATAACAAATTTGTATTTAGCTTGGGTACATGAAGAGCAAAAGGAAGAACCAAGGAATTTGTAGTCTTGACGGTTCCCTTGCCGGAGATAGGGGCAAGAGAGCCATTGACTAGGGTGATTTTGTCACGTTTAGGAAGTAAATCATATGAAACAAACAAAGTAGAGAGATTGGTCATATGATCAGAAGCATTAGGATCAATAATCCAAGGGATCCTACGATTACCTGAAATGGTTGCATGATTTGCAGAAGCCCATATACCTGTATGAGCAAATGCATAAGAGGTTTTATTTTCTGAAGGGTTGGAAGAAGAGGTCACACCCTCTAGGTGATTGATCATCCTCCCAAACTTCTCATATTCTGCTTTCATAGCTGCTAACTGCACACTAGCCGTCATCTCTTCAGTTTGGTATCTGTCACTATCTGGACCAACAACAACATTAGCACTCCCTGCCTTTTTATTATCAAACTTCTTCTGAAACCGAAGTGGTAGGAGATTAGGATGCAATTTTCAGCACTTGTCTTTAGTGTGTTTTGGCTTTTTACAGTATTCACAGATAATCTCTTTCTTTTTTGAGCTACTTGGAGTCCCTACAACCCCCTTGGGTTTCACTCCCATATTAGCAAAGTAATCATTTAGACCAGTCCCTTGAACCTGGACATGTCTTCTGCTTTCTTCACTACTTACCAAGGCATATGCTTGAGACAGTTAGACACTATCTTTGGATAAATTATTTTGCTTTGTAATGTCATACTCTGGATTTAGCCCTGTCAAGAACTCAAACACCATATTTCTCTCAACCAGTTTTCTGTAGGTCTCAACATCATTAGTGGTGTCCCAGGTTACAGCTTCTATCAAATCTATTTCTTGCCATAAAGACTTCAGTGTTGAGAAGTATACAGCTAATGGTTTCTCACCCTATCTCAAATTCTTCACATCACTTCTCAGCTTGTAAGCCCTGGCCACATTTAATTTTTGGGAATAGGTTTCAGCAACACTATCCCAAATTTCCTTTGTTGAATTCATCCACAAATAATGCTGACTAATATGTGGTTGCGTTGAGTTCACAAGCCACCCAATAACAGTATAATTTTCTTGCATCCACTTTTCATATGATGGATCATCGTCCGGTGGAGCCTTTTTCCTCCTAGAGATAAAACCCCATTTGCCTCTACTACAAATATGAATCTTTACTGATTGTGACCAAGCCAGATAATTAGTTCCATCCAGCTTGTCTGTGGTCATAGCCAGTAGAGAGTCTACGGGGGCTCCCGAAACCTATCCGGATTCAGCAACATGCTTGTTTTCAAAGTCTGAGGAGTTCATCTTCTTAAACACTTCAAAAATGACTTCAAACAACTTCGAAAAACACCAAATGAAGACATAACAAAAGCTGTGCTGTGAGCCAACCTCTATGCAGCCGTACTAGTAATCTGCGCCACACCTAGAAGCTGGGAGAAATGGAGAAAATTCAGCCGCTCCTTGTAGAATTCACAGAACACCAATCCACTTGATTCGATCTTCAAGAAGGAGAATGAGAAAGCCTTCAGTCACTGAGCGCCTAGGTCAAACTCCCTGTGAGGCCCGCAATCACATTTCTCAAAAAATTTAGGGTTTCAGGCAACACACTTGAATCTGTCAAGGGGACGACAAAACCAGTCCTCTTCTCTCTAGAAACTACTAACAACTGGGCTGAAATAGGTGTCTTTAACTATTCATACGATTCAGTTCTCCATACACACTGTGTATGGGAAAAAATGTGAAAAAAAGGGGAAAAACGAGCTTGCTCTGATACCAAGAAGAAAAACAGCCTTTTGAGAAGAAAGGACTATTTAGAAAGATGCAAAAAATCAAAAGAAAGTAGCAGAATTCAGAGTTCAAGAGGAGAGAAGATGAAGAAGGTGGCGGGAACTTGGGTTCAGAGAGAGATTTTCGAACATAATCTCTTCTCTTACACCCTTAATTCTATTTTATTAAGTTAAACTTTGGTAATTTACAGAGAAGCCCCTAGTTGGGCAAAAAATTAAAAAGACATAACATAAGAAAGAATAAGCCCAGATTAAGGCCCATTACAGCAAAGAACATAAAAGATAAAAAAGGATAAACAGCCTATGGGCCATTTGGCCCATCTTCTCTACTGTTAATATTTTTTGGAATTATTTTGAATTTTCTTTTTTTTTTTGCAAAATTTTAGATTTTTTAAAATAATGCCTTTTGTGCTTATTTTCCCCTTGCACTTTTAAAATACTGGTTTCAATCCATTTTTTGTTGCAATCCTATTTACATCTTTAGATTTGTTTTATAGAAGCATCCCTTTCATGATATTAGGACCAAGGAGCCACTTGGTAACATCTGAAGTAGCTGAATGGAATGGCTTATTGCTTTGTCTTTTAGTGAATGTTATTGGGGGATTGTTAGGTCCTGATTGGGTGATTGTTAGGTCCTTAATGACTGAAGTTGGGTTGTGTTTCGACTGCTGCTACAGTAACCCGAACCAACAAGAGGAAGAAGAAGAAGAAGAAGAAGAAGAAGAAGAAGAAGAAGAAGAGAAGAAGGAAAATGAAGGGACTGTCGAATCTGATAGATTAACCCTATCAGTCGACCCCTTAATAGTAATTAGTCTCTAATTACTTGTACAAAGACTAAACTGCCCTTACTTAAGTGTGGGGCAGAGTGTCTCTAATAAAACTGCCACATAATCATACAACTTAACAAAAACAAGTTGACTAAACTACCCTTATTCGGCTCACTCTAACACTCCCCCTCAAGCTGGAGCATATATGTCATATAATCCCAGCTTGTTACATAGATAGTTCTCTTTCCCTGAGCTTAGAGCTTTTGTAAACAAATTTGCCCACTGATCACCCGAGCCCACATGTTCTGTGCTTATCTCTCCAGCAAGAACCTTCTCCCTCACAAAGTGGCAATCAATTTCTATGTGCTTCCTTCTCTCATGAAAAACAGGGTTGGATGAGATATGGAGTGCAACTTGATTGTCACAGTATAATTTCATAGGTTTATCCATGTGGAACCCAATTTCTTGTAGGAGATTCCTCAACCACACCAATTCACAGGTAGTGTATGCCATGGCCCTATACTCGGCTTCAGCACTGCTTCTAGCCACAACTGTCTGCTTTTACTCTTCCACGTCACAAGATTTCCTCCAAGAAATGTGCAATAGCCTGTAGTAGATCTTCTGTCATACACTGAGCTTGCCCAGTTTGCATCTGTGTACCCAACTATTTCATGTTTTCCTCCTGGTTTATACATTAGCCCATGGCCCGGAGCTCCCTTCAGATATCTTACAATTCTAAGAACTGCATCCCAGTGAGGTATGCGAGGGTTCTGCATGAATTGGCTCACCACACTGACTACAAAGGAGATGTCTGGTCTTGTGATAGTCAGATAGTTCAGCTTCCCCACTAGTCATCTATACCTTCCAAGATCTTCAAATACTTCCCTTGTATCACTACTCAACTTAACATTTGGTTCCATAGGGGTTTCAGCCGGTTTTGCACCTAACAGTCCTGTTTCTTCCAGTAGATCAAGAACATATTTTCTTTGGCACAGATTTACACATTGTTTTGGCCTGGAAACTTCTATGCCCAAGAAATACTTCAATGTCCCAAGGTCTTTTGTTTGAAAATGATTTTGTAGAAATGCCTTTAGTTTGTCAATCCCCCAATTTGTCACTGCCAGTAATGACAATATCATCCACATAGACCACTAATAAAATCTTTCCAGCTTCTGAGTCATAGCTGAACACTGAGTGATCAACCTGTCATTGCTTCATTCCAAAACTCTTCACCACTTCACTAAACTTCCCAAACCAAGCACACAACGATTGTTTCAACCCATAAATTGCCTTCTTCAGTCTGCACACCTTACCATCCTCCCCCTGAGCAACAAACCCAGGTGGTTGCTCCATATATACCTCCTCCACAAGGTCACCATGAAGGAAAGCATTTTTTATGTCAAGCTGAAACAGAGGCCAATCATACATAACTACTAGGGAAATTAACACACGAATAGAGCAATCTTAGCTACCAGAGAGAATGTCTCCATGTAGTCCACTCCATACAACTATGTGTAACCTTTAGCAACGAGTCTGGCCTTCAGATGCTCCACACTACCATCTGGCAAGTATTTAAGAGTATACACCCATTTACAGCCTACAACATGCTTACCAGGTGGGAGAGTAGCGAGCTCCCACGTTTGAGTATGTTGAAGAGTAGAGAGTTCCTCCTCCATTGCCTGCCACCACCCAAGTGAACTAAGAGCTTCTTGGACATTGTTAGGTATGGGAATAGATGACAAAAGTGAAACAAACTGGCGATGTGAGGCGGAAAGGCGAGATAATGAAACAAAATTAGAAATGGGATGGAGAGTAGAACTGCTGTTAGGTTGAAGGTTTTTATGTAGTGATGGTTCGGCTGATAAGAGTTCTTATTAGCTTGTATTTGAGTTTAAGTTATTATGCACTGGGCCTGTGTTAATGGGCCTAAGTTTGTTTAGTGTTTTAAGTTGTCTGGGTGTCCCATCACTAATTAGGGGCATTCCAATCTTTTTCTGTAACATTGTACTATACTCTAATATAAATAAGAGTATTGTCGACTGGGTTATTCAGTTCGACAGTCTCAGCATCTCTTGGTCTTCTTCTCTCTTCTGCTACTTTGACTACAACACTTCAGCTTTCATGGTATCAAAGCATTGAGCACCTTCCTGGTTACAGCCGACGCCATCTTCTCTCTCCTGCTGTCTTTCTTCTTCTCTTTTTTTCATCTTGGTTGCTGTTGTGAAACCTTAGGGTTGCAGGAGAATAACACAAAGTTTGAACCTAGGGTTCCCTTGGTTGTAGGGCGCAAGGGTAGTAAGACCCATAAGCTGATGTCCTACTAGACTGTTTCTAGTAGTTAGCAGCTATTCGACTGCTAAGAGAGGTCTGTATAGGACAGACCTAGTTGAGGACTGATTTCAGCAGTTCTAGTATTGGCCGTAAGGAGGGGCACTCTCTTTACAGTTGCAGTACTCGAAGTTCAAGTGGAGTCTGCATAGCACAATAGTGGAGAGCCCTTAGTTCCAGATCGGTTACCAGCCCATAACTCCTCACTTGCTGCTGTAACTGAACTGCTTCAGAACTGTGACAGTCTCGGCAAGTCTGAAACTGTGTTGAGAGCTGTCAGAACCTGCTGTGAACACTTCGACTAATCAGAACCTGCTCCAGAACTGGTTCAGAACCTTCAAAACTGCTTCGACTAGTCTTAATCAGTGTCATCTACACAGAGGCTGCACTGAAGATGTCTTCAATATCCGGAGAAGTTTCTTCTAGGGATAACAGACCTGCGGCAAGGTCTTCAAATCTGGAAAACCCTAATCTGCACAACTTGCAGATTACAAGTGTGCTGCTGGATGAATACAACTTCAGGGAGTGGTCAGTTTCCACAATGTTGTTTATTACTTCCCATGATCTCACAGGCTACCTAGATGGGAGCAAGAAGGAACCTGAAATTGGCAGTACAGAGTATGTTGTGTGGCGCAAGGAGAATGCCACAGTTATGTCCTGGTTGCTTGCCTCTATGACTCCTCGAGTTGCCAGGACTATTCATCACTTTCCTACAGCAACCAAGATTTGGGAAAAGGTGTCTAAGACCTATGGACAAAAGAAAAACAATGCTAGAATCTACAGATTGAATCAAGACATTGCTGCCTTAAGGCAAGGTGATATGACAGTTGCCACATACTTTGCAACTCTGGTAGGTCTTTGGGAAGAACTTGACCATCACTTGATATTAGATTTTGGGAAAATGCCAGGGACAAGGAGAGATATGATAAGCAGATTGAAGAGAGCAGAGCCTTCAAGTTCTTGGCTGGTCTGGACCCAGTGTATGAGGGTATAAGGTCACAAATTTTGGGGAGAGATGAATTTTCTGAGTTACACCATGTTTATTATTTGGTGAGGAATGAAGAAGTCAGGAAAAAGGAGATGCAAGTTGACTCCCAGACTCAACCAACTGAACAATTTGGAGAACATTCAGCCCTGGTTTCTACTAAGGGAAACAGACATCCAGACAAGAAGCACCTCAAGTGTACTCATTGTGGTGGTGAGAGACATGTAAAAGAAAAGTGTTGGGTCTTGTACCCTCACTTGAAGCTAGCTGCATTAAGAAAGGATAAGAAACAACAAAAGGGTCATGCGGCAAGTGGGAATCTTGTCACCAGCAACAATGGTGACAACTCACAGGATATACCAACAGTGTCTTCTTCTCCTATGGGATAGGTTGCTGATTCCTCTGGAACTGGTGCTTTGGGCTTCACCGCTAGTGAGGTAGAGGTCCTTAGCAAGGCATTAGCCCGTCTAAGGAATAATTCTTTTGCTTCCACATCTCTTGCCAGATCAGGTACAGTCTCTGCTTTCAGTGCCACTAACTCTATTGACTCTACTTCTTGGTTATTGATTCCGGTGCTACTGACCACATGACAGATATGTCCTCCCTATTCTCTTCCTATCATTTGTTGTATGGTCAGGATAAGATGAGAGTTGCTGACGAGTCTTTCTCCACCATCTCTGGAAATGGGGTGGTTGACCTAAGCAAGGACCTCTCTCTTAAATCAGTTTTACATGTTCCCAGTCTTACCTCAAATCTTTTGTCTGTTTCAAAACTTACCAAAAATTTGAACTGTAGTATGGAGGCCTCTACGATTGGGAGCGGTCTTGAGTATGGAGGCCTCTACTATTTTGATGCAGACATCGGTTCAGCCTTACAAGCATCTGCTGCTAGTAGTCCGGAGAGTGTGGAGTCAATAGCTAGGTTGCATCTTTGGCATGCTAGGCTAGGTCATGTGTCTTTCTCTTCATTAGAAATGTTGTTTCCCGAATTGTTTAAGGGCATTTCAAGTCAGAGTTTAATCTGTGAAGTATGTCAAATGTCAAAACAATGTAGAAATGTTTATCCAATTTCCAGTAATGAAATTTGTGCTCCTTTTGATTTGGTTCATTATGATGTCTGGGGTCCTTCACCCATTGTTTCTATTGATGATTTCCGGTACTTTATCAGTTTTATTGACCACTACTCTCGATGCACATGAATCTACCTGTTAAAAGGACAGGATGAAGTACCATGGATAACTATGGCATTTTGCAAGATGATTGAAACACAGTTTAATAAGAAGATTAAGCAATTCAGGTCAGATAATGCTGCTGAATACTTTGAAAAATCCTTGAACTTATTCATGGAAGATGTTGGCATATTACATCAGTCATCTTGTGCTAATACCCCTCAGCAGAATGGGGTTGTTGAGTGCAAGAATAGACATCTATTGGAGACAACTCGAGCCTTGCTATTCTAGCACAAAGTCCCCAAGCAATACTGGTCTCAAGCTGTACTTACTGCATCATATCTGATAAATCAGGTGCCATCTAAGGTGTTGGGTATGAAAACCCCTTTCTCTGTTTTGTGTCCCACTCTTCTAGACTTTCCCCTTCCTCTTCGGGTCTTTGACTGTATATGTTTCATACATGTGAAGGATCCAAAGAAGACCAAGCTGGATCCTAAGGCTACAAAGGGAATATTCTTGGGGTGCTCTCCTACACAAAGGGGTTATAAGTGTTATGACCCTGTCTCCAAGAGAAAGTATGTCACCAGAGATGTGGTTTTTTTTGAGTCTCAAACCTATTTTCAGTCTTCTCAGAATCCTTTTCATGGGGAGACTAGTGGGATGGAAGAGGATTCTCATTCTCCCTCCTTTTTTGTTCCCCTATCAGCTTCGGGTCTTCCATCCTCTTCTTCTAGTCCTTGTTGTGGCATTCCGGGTCAACCCAGTGAGGCTCCCACTGTGTCGGTTACCTCTCCTGATGCTGCAGATGTTCCTGAAGGCTCCAGTAGGCAACAGAAAGAGATACTCACATACAACAGAAGAAAAAGGGGCCCCCAACCTCATGACAGCAACCAGTTGGGCTCGGATCAATCTGTCTCTACAATCCAAGGTAATTCCAACTCACATACTTCTGATTTGGATCTTCCTATTGCTCTCTGTAAGCCTATCCGCTCTTGCACCACCCGACACCCCATTGCTGATTTTGTTTCTTACTCACATTTATCTCCTGCCTATCACTCCTTTGTGTCTGCTCTTTCCTCTGTGCGTGTTCCTTCTAGGTACTTAGAGGCTATGTCTGATCCAAGGTGGAAAGAAGCTATGAATGAAGAGATGAAAGCCCCAATGAAAGCAAGAACTTGGGAATTAGTGGATCTGCCAGAGGGTAAGAGTACTGTTGGGTGCAAGTGGGTGTTTACTGTAAAGCACAGGGAGGACGGGTCCATTGAAAGGTACAAGGCCAGACTTGTGGCAAAGGTGTTTACTCAAAAAGAAGGGATTGACTACAAAGAAACCTTTGCCCCAATAGCAAAGCTCAACACAATTCGGGTTCTACTGTCACTAGCAGCAAATTTTTCATGGGAACTTCATCAGCTGGATGTGAAGAATGCCTTCCTAAATGGTGACCTTCATGAAGAGGTATTTATGGAACCTTCACTAGGTTATGACTTTGGTAGAAAGGTGTGCAAATTGAGGAAAGCATTATATGGGTTGAAGCAATCTCCCTGTGCATGGTTTGAGAGGCTTTGTGGGGCCATGAAGAAAGTGGGGTACACTCAGAGTGGTGCAGACCATACCTTGTTCATATGGAGACAGGATAGCAAACTTACTGCACTCATTGTTTATGTGGATGATATGGTAATTACCGGGAATGACTTGGAAGAGATAAAAGGACTGAAGGAGTTTCTAGCTTCGGAATTTGAGATCAAAGACTTGGGCCATTTGAGATATTTTCTTGGGATTGATGTTGCAATACTTGTACCCTTTTTGAGTCCGAGAGTAGCCAAGAAAGACGCATTTAATGGAGTGTGCATCTAGCTTGTCTATTCCAAGACTCAGATTGTGAACAAAGCACACACAACCAAAGACACGAGGAGTTAATGGAAATGGAGATAAAGTGGGGAACAAGATAGAGAAGGGGGACCGACCATTAAGAATGAAGGAGGGCATCCGATTAATGAGGAAACATGCAGTGAGTACAAAATCACTCCAAAACCGTTTAGGAACACTCATATGATGAAGAATAGACCGAGTAGTTTCGAGGAGCTGACGGTTCTTTCGTTCAGCCACCCCATTTTGTTGAGGAGTGGATGCACATGAGGTTTGATGAATAATGCCATGCTATTCTAAATACTGTTGAAACGAAGTAAGAAAGTATTCACGACCATTATCTGAACGAAGAACTTTGATTGGAACACCAAATTGTGTATGTATTTCAGCATGGAATTTTTGAAAAATGGAGAATAATTCACTTCTTTCTTTCATTAAATAAATCCATGTCATCCTTGAACAATCATCAATAAAAGAGACAAAATACTTGTACCCATTATAAGACTCTATCTTGATCGGGCCCCAAACATCTAAATGAACCAAAGAAAAAGGACTCAACATATGACTTTCAACTCTAGGACTGAAGGAAACACGACGATGTTTCCCAAACTGACATGACTCACACTATAAAACTGACAAATGACTCAAAGACGGAACTAATATCTTGAGTGCCTTGAGAGAAGGATGTCCTAGTCGACAATGCCACTGTAGAGGAGTAAGTGAAGTCTGAAGAGCAATTGAGGATCCACCACCATCATGATAATACAATCCACCAGCTTCATGCCCCCCACCAATCTTCTTCCCCGTCTTGAGATCCTGAAAAACACAAGAGGAAGGAAAGAAAGTAATAGAATAGTTAAGAGTCTTGGTTAATTTACTAACAGACATAAGATTGAAGGGAAACTTAGGTACATATAGAACAAATGATAAAGAAAGAGAAGCCATGTCAACATTACCAACACCACAGATGGGAGATGAAGAACCATTGGAATGTGTAACAGTTTGTGATGTGGAAGTTTCAGAAAGAGAAGAGAACACACCTGGAGTCTCGGTCATGTGATCAGAGGCTCCAGAGTCAATAATCCAGGGAGAGGTTTTAGATGACATGCAAGCAATACTTGAGTGGGCCAGAGTAGCAGTGGTATGCTGTGAAGTGGTTTGAAGGAACCGTTCATACTCATCACGCGATACACTTACCATCTCCCTCCCAGAAGCAGATGTAGATGTGGAGGGAGTTTGCTGGTTTACTATCACTGATATCAACCTCACCAGCTACAACATGATTAGCCCATTTAGAGGGAGGGCCATGTAGATCATAGCAGAAATTCACCAAGTGTCCTTCCCTGCCACAATGGGTACATTTCCTTGCAGAGTTACTCTTTCCTTTGCCACGGCCTCCCCCTGAGTCACGACCACCACCCTGGCCAAACATGGAACTACCACGGCCTCCTCAGGAGGCATGTCCTCCCCCTCTTGTACCATGTCCACCTCCTCTGGTTGTCACAAGTGTTGATCTATCAGACTGTGTGGGATTCTCTGTCTGTCCCTAATATTTGGGCTCTAACTGGTTCATACTCTGATTTCAACCCCACTAAGAATCTTGTAACATCTAGTTGTTCCCTCTGTTGTTGAACTTTAACATCTGGAGTGAGGGGATGATAGACATTGAGTTCATTTATGAGATTCTTCATGCAGGCATAGTACTCTTCTAGGGTTTTGTTTCCTTGTTGCAAATCAAAGTATTCCTGATAAAGTTGATATACCCTTGTAGTATTATCTTGTCCAAAATACAACTTCTTAGCATGTTCCCATATATCCTTAGCCGTATCTAGGAACATGAAGTTGGCACTAATTTTTGGTTCCATAATATTCCATAACCAGGTCATGATTTGAGCATTCTCTTGTTCCCAATCATCAAACCCTGGAGAGTCAGCCGGTGGTTTATCTTCTTTTACATGCTTCACTTTCCTCTTTGCCTTGAGGAAAACTTCCACTGATTTGGCCCATGGAACATAGTTCTCACCATTCAGTTTAATTGAGGTCATCTGTACACCTAGATATTTAGAGGGAACTACCACACTAGGTTTCTGATCATTATACCCATCTCCCATTTCTGCCATGATACTCTTTCACCGCTGCTTCTAACCTGAATTCCCAGCTACCAACTGAGTGCTGTTATTAGGAGTTTGATGTTCCAGCACCTATAGCAGTCCCTAAGCACAATACAAAAGTCTTGTTCTTGTTCACACCACTACTGATTTCACAACACCACGAACCACATAAACATCAATTCAACACTTACTAATCACATGCAAGCCCTCTTACAACCACTCAACAAAGATTGTGCATCACAAGCACCACCACATAGTCATATCTGTTACACCCGGTACAGACCTGTTTAACACCTTTAAGAGGGCACTACACGACCACAAAGAACTCAGCTAGGTCGCTGCATTACACTTTGCACAATTCGGCCACTTACAGCAGCCCTTACACCATTCAGCCACTTCCAGCAGCCCTTACACCATTCGGCTACTGTAAACACAGCCCGTTCTTGGGATTTTCTCCAAGAACTAGGGCAACATTAAACCTAGTTCTCTAGGTTCTGATCAGTACTCGCAGGTTCTTGAAGATTTTCTACCCAGAAATACCAGCAGCACAAGGAGAAGAAATAATCGACATTCTTTTGAGAGTTTCAACCAACCATTCACTGCTGAAGTCATTTTCTTAATGAAGAAGGTTATGCGTAGCAGAGAGAGACGAGCTGAGATGTTTCAGACCTAGGACAAACCAGTTTTCTCCATTGACAGCCCAGAAACGAAGAGAGAGAGGTCACGAACACTGTTGAGATGTTCACGAACTGAAGTAGGTCAGGAACCTTGCTCTGATACCATGTTTCGACTGCTGCTATAATAACCCGAACCAGCAAGAGGAAGAAGAAGAAGAAGAAGAAGAAGAAGAAGAAGGAAAATGAAGGGACTGCCGAATCTCATAGATTAACCCTATCAGTCGACCCCTTAATAGTAATTAGTCTCTAATTACTTGTACAAAGACTAAACTGCCCATACTTAAGTGTGGGGCAGAGTGTCTCTAATAAAACTGCCACATAATCATACAACTTAACAAAGACAAGTTGACTAAACTACCCTTATTCGGCTCACTCTAACAGGTTGGTTACTGTAGCTTCAAATATTTATTATTTTCATTGTTTATCCACTAAAAGCAATGTAATATGCCATTCAGTTCAGCCACTAAAGGCGTTGTCAAACTGCCCCTAAGAGCAAATGCCCCCACACATCCTTGATAGACATGTAAAATTCATATACTTATTGCTCAATTATGCATGTAAGCTCGTATAATTACATACTTATAATGCATATTTTACATATATATATATGCCTACTTGGGTTTATTGAACCATCAGATTGTCCTGTATCACTGTCCTAACTTTGCCTTAAGATTGATTTTTCAGAAAATGTGACTTGGTTCAGTGTCTCAATCATCGTTCTATTTCTTTTTTGTTCTTTCTTTCTTTCTTTCTTCTTCTTCTTCTTGTTGCAGGTTCGCTATGAGGAAATTATATCTGATCCAGCTTATTTGGATGAGGTTTTGCTAGAAGGAGCTACAAAAGCTACCTGTATAGCAGATGCTACTCTCAATAGTGTGTACCAAGCGATGGGGTTTGTGCAAAGATGAACTAAATTAGTGCTGCATAAAGAATTCTTGTGAAAGGTCAGTAAGAAAGAAACCTTAATTTTTTCTCCAATTTCTTTTTTTATTCTTCTGAAATGGAAAAATATAGTTGTATTAATTTTTAGAAAGAGTTTAAAGATGTATATCAGATGCTTTTAATGAAATAAGATGTACATTGTACTTTCTTAACATCTTTTCAAATTGAGCATCCATAAGTCCCAACTTTAATTGGATTAACACCATGATTGTCAAGTATCATACATAGCCTTGATTGCCTTTCTTCATTGACTATCTGGCTCTGGAATGAATTATCCCCATCTGCTCAAGCCAGTATGTCTTGATTAGTCTTAGATATCTTACTTCCATTGCCCTATCTGCGCAAGCCTTCTTCTGATTGATCAAGGGGGACATGAGTTCATCCTTCCATTCTAAATGAAGCCCCTACGATTTTTTTTCCAGTTTATTAACTGCTTCAACCATGATAGGAAAAAGAGAGAGGAAGTTGCCAAATTTGACCAGTATCTTGCCTTTGAAGAAGGTAATCTTCTTTGAAGATGGTCTAACATTGGCTTGTAAATCAATTTTGAACACATCTTACCCCTAAACATAACCGCAGCTTGGGTAATAGGCTGGATGCAAACAAACAGTTTGGGCACCTGATCCCTTAGACAATCTATAAGGGAAATTATGCACCTAAAGAGGGAGCTTGAAGTCTGTTTTAAATGGACTAGGAGATCAGCCAATGCAGTAGCAAACACTTTAGCAAAGCAAGGAGTTAGTAGGGAAAAACCTTTTCCGGGTGTCTTTGTAATTTATTTTATGTTGAGGGGTTACCTTGCTTATGAAGGTGACAGTTCCCACTAAGTCTCCTTAAAAATTAATGGAAGTTATCGTTTCCCATTAAAAAAAAAAAAAACATAACCACAGCCACAGGTATTTAGATGGAAAACAACATAGATTGGAGCTCAGTGATGTTGCCATGACATCACTCTTGGAAATGTTAACACAAAGGCCTGATATAGCTTCTAACTAGTTTACTACATATGATCTAATAGATGCTCCTGCCCAACATCACAATAAATAGGGTGTCCTCAATAGATTGTAATAGAGTTATTTTTTGGCCATTGGCCCCCATGTCAAGAACCCCAATGTAACTGCTTTCTGCTGCACAAGTTATCAATTTCCAAGGCTAGGCTTCTACCGTACAAATAGAAAATAATGAAGAGGTTAGTCACCTTGCTAAAGACCTCTTTAGGACTCAAAGAGACCTTTTATAAACCTATTCAAGTGAATAGAAAATTTTGGAATTATTTTTTGGCCATTGGCCCCCATGTCAAGAACCCCAATGTAACTGCTTTCTGCTGCACAAGTTATCAATTTCCAAGGCTAGGCTTCTACCGTACAAATAGAAAATAATGAAGAGGTTAGTCACCTTGCTAAAGACCTCTTTAGGACTCGAAGAGACCTTTTATAAACCTATTCAAGTGAATAGAAAATTTTGGAATTATGTTTTTCTGGATCCTTGACAAGAAGGTAAAGTGAATTTATCACATTTTATTCACGTGGATAAGGTCTTGGGAATTATTTTGTTAATGCTCCAAAATAAATTGTGAGGCCTAGAATCTTGTAGCTCAGGATGCCTCTTTTTTTAGAATAAAGCATTGGACACGGTGTCTAAGATTCTTTTAAAAGGTTTGCTTTAATGATATTCCTATATTGCTATTAATACATCATATTTTACAATGGCCCAACATTTTTACGAAAAGTCACATCAAAACTGTAGAGATACAGTATGCCAGATCTGATGTCTATTTATTTTTTATCTGTTGTTTTCCCATACATTATGACTTATGTTGTTTTCTATTGCTGGTTTACTGTGCTGTTATAGGCGGCAGGGTATTATTGTCTTTCTACTTGTTATTGTGGTTGCTCATATAAATAATAATGATTGGGACGTGTAGAGAAGATGGGCCAAATGGCCCATAGACTGTTTTCTTATTTTGCTTCTTTATGTTCTTTGCTGTAATGGGCCTCAAGTTGGGCATTTTCTCTTATGTTATGTACTTTTAATTATTCGCCCAACTAAGGGCCTCTTTGTAAATTACTGAAATTAAGTTAATGAAAAGGGAAATCTCTCTCTGAACCCTTATTGCCGCCATCTTCTTCTTCCTCTTCTCTCTTCTTGAATCTTGATTTCTGCTGTTCTCAATCACTTTTCTACAGCTTTTAAACAGTCTATTCATTTTAGAAGGCTGTTTTTATTCTTGGTATCAGAGCGGGTTCTTCTTTTCTCACTTTTCTCCTCTTTCTTCCCATACACAGTTTGTATGGAGAACTGAATCGGATGAATAGTTAAAGAAATAGTTTTCAGCCTAGTTGTTAGTGGTTTTTGGAGAAAAGGAGGCTATTGTTTTCGTCCTCTTGACAGTATCAAGTGTGCTGCCCGAAACCCTAATTAACTGGAGAAATCTGCTTGCGGGCCCCATAGGGAGTTTGACCTTGGCGCTTAGTGACTAAAAGACTCCTTGTTTTTCATCTTGAAGATCGATTCAAGTTGCTCGTGTTCTGTGAAGTCTACAAGGTGCAGTTGGGTTTTTTCTGATTCTCCCGGGTTCCGGGTGTGATGCAGTCAACAGGTACGACTGCATAGAGGTTGATTCACAACACAATTTTTTTTTCTGTCTTCATTGATTGTTATTTGAAGTTCGTAGAAGCTATTTTGAAGTGTTTTAAAAGATGTACCCTTCGGAAGTTGAAAACAAGCATGTTGCTGAATCCAAACAGGTTCTAGGACCTATGTTGACTCTCTACTGGCTGTGACCACAATCAAGCTAGATGGAACTAATTATCTAGCATGGTCACAATCAATAAAAATTCATATATACAGTAGAGGCAAATGGGGTTATATCTCCAGGAGCAAGAAGGCTCCCTTGGAAGATGATCCATCATCCATCCTATGAAAAATGGATGCAAGAAAATTATACTGTAATCAGATGGTTAGTGAACTCGATGCAACATCAAATTAGTCAACACTATTTGTGGATGAATTCAGCAAAAGAAATATGGGATAGTGTGGCTGAAACCTATTCCTAGAAACTAAATGTAGCTAGAGCATACAAGCTGAGGAGTGATGTGAAAAATTTAAGGCAGGGGGAGAAACCTTTGGCTGTTTATTTCTCAGTACTGAAATCTCTTTGGCAAGAAATTAACTTGATGGAAACTGTAGCTTGGGAAAGTTCTAATGATGCTGAAACCTACAAGAAACTAGTTGAGAGAAACAGGGTGTTTGAGTTTCTGATGGGGCTGAATCCCGAGTATAACATCACAAAGTAAAACATCTTATCCAAGGATGGTGTTTCATTGTCTCAAGCCTATGCCTTGGTAAGTAGTGAAGAAAGTAGGAGACTTGTCCAGGTTCAAGGGGCTGGTCTAAATGATCACTTTGCTAACATGGGGCTGAAACCTAAGGGAATTACAGGAAATCCAAGTGGCTCAGGGAAGAAGGAAGTTATTTGTGAGTATTGTAAGAAACCAAAACACACAAAAGACAAGTGTTGGAAATTGCATCCGGAGCTTATTCCCCTTCGTTTTCAAAAGAAGTCTGATAATATGAAGGTAGGAAGTGTCAATATTGTTGCTGGTCTAGATAGTGATAGATGCCTAACTAAAGAGAGGACTGCTAGTGAGCAGTTAGCAGTTATGAAGGCAGAGTATGAGAAGTTTGGAAGGATGATCAGTCACCTAGAGGGTGCGGCCTCTTCTTCTAACCCTCCAGGAACTTCAACATCTTCTGCATTTGCTCATTCAGGTATATGGGCTTCTGCCAATCATGCAACTATCTCAGGTAATTGTAGGATCCCTTGGATTATTAATTCTGGTGCTTCTGACCATATGACCAGCCTTTCCACCTTGTTTATTTCTTATGTATGCTTCCTGGAAGTGATAAAATCACCCTAGCCGGTGGCTCTCTTGCTCCTATCTCTAGCAAGGGAAGCATCAATGCTACAGATTCTTTGGTACTTCCTTCTGCTCTTCATGTACCCAAACTGAATACAAATTTGTTATCAGTAAGCAACTTAACCAAATCTTTGAACTGCAATATGACCTTTTTTCCTTCCTACTGTGTCTTTCAGGATCTAGAGTCTCAAAAAGTGATTGGGAGTGGCCATGAGGTGAATGGAATATATCTGTTGGATACTCCTGGACAGGGCCAATGACAACTTGGGAAAGTTGCCTTTGGATCTACATCTTCAGAGTCTGTTAGTCGTGTCATGTTATGTCATTTTCGTTTGTGTCATATTTCTTTTACTGCATTGAGTCATTTATTCCCAAAACTATTTAAGGGAATTAGTTTGTCAAGTCTTCATCGCGAGTCTTGTGAGTTGTCAAAATATTATAGAAGCAGTTACCCATTGAGTAATAAAAGATATTCTTTTCCATTCCATATTGTGCACTCTGATGTGTGGGGGCCTTATCACTTACCCTCTATGGGACTATAAATATTTTATCTTGTTCATTGATGATTTTTCACGATATACTTTGATATTTTTTATGAAGTTCCCAAACTTGTGAGACACTTCCATGAATTTGTTCTAACCCAATTTGATACCATAATCAAATTTTTTAGATCCGACAATGCAAAAGAATATTTTGAGGAAACCCTAACCTGCTATCTCACTGATTTGGGGATTATTCACCAAAGTTCCTGTGTTAGGACTCCAGAACAAAATGGTGTTGCTGAAAGAAAAAACTGGCGTATTGTTGAAGTTGCAAGAAGTATCCTATTTCTTCACATGTCCCTACAAGATTTTGGGGGAGATGTTGTTCTCACCGCAACCTACCTAATCAATTGTATGCCATCCAGAGTGTTGGGGTTTAAGTTTCCTTTCAGTCTTCTTCATCCGGGCAAGGATCTTTTTCCTATTCCACTTCGTGTCTTTGGCTGTACTTGTTATGTACACATTCCAAGTTTCTAGAGACATAAATTTGAACCAAAAGCCCACAAGTGCATTTTCCTTGGTTATTCCCCCACACAAAAGGGTTACTGTTGTTTTGATCCAAAGTCTAGAACTCGGTATGTCTCAATGGATGTCACCTTTGATGAGCTTTCTTATTTTTATGATCCTCCTTAGGAGAGACATTGTCCAAATGGGGAGAATTTGTCACAGTTGTTTGCTCTCCCCCTTCCTGTCCTAGTTGAGTCTTCTTTTGAGCCTCTTCCTTCTTCAAATGAGTCAAGGGAGGATCAGTCATCTCATTCTCATTCCAATGTTCCTATTCCTCCACTACCTCCTTGTCCTCTTTTTGATCCAAGGTTGTACCAGCGGTAGAGAACTAGAAGTGAGCAGATTGTTTCCTCTACATCACATGAGTCTCTTGCACTTCCAGTCACAGAAGAGACATGTATTGATACAGTCCCTTTGGAGCCATCCTTCCTAGACCTTGATGTCTCTATTGCTATCAGGAAAGGTAAAAGGAAGTGTATTGCACATTACATTTCCAAACACCTTTCTTATAGTTTTCTCTCTCCATATTTTGGCTATCTTTCTTCTGTTGCTTCTAACCCAATACCCAGGTCTGTGTCAGAAGCTCTTACTATTCTAGAATGGAGGGATGCTATGAGAACAGAAATTGATGCCCTACATAAGAATGACACTTGGGAAGTGGTTGATTTGCCTAAAGGGAAGGAACCAATAGGCTGTAAATGGGTTTTCACCATCAAATATCATGCTGATGGTACCATTGAAAGGTACAAAGCTAGGTTGGTTGCAAAAGGTTATACACAGACATATGGGATTGACTATCTGGAGACCTTTGCTTCGGTTGCAAAGATGACTTCTGTGAGGGTTTTGCTATCTCTGGCTGCACATTCAGATTGGCCACTTTACCAGCTGGATGTAAAAAATGCATTTATGAATGGAGAGTTACATGAGGTCTATATGTCTCTTCCTCTAGGGATGTGTGACACAAATATGGAAGGGAAAGTCTGCAAGCTAAAGAAATCTCTTTATGGACTTAAACAGTCTCCTAGGGCATGGTTTGAAAGGTTTAGGGCTGCCTTTGTTAACTTTGGCTATATACAGACTTAGTCTGATCATACCCTCTTTGTGAAGAGGAGAGGCTCTTTAGCAGTATATCTGATTGTGTATGTTGATGATATTGTTGTGACTGGCAATGATGTATCAGGGATTAATGATCTTAAATCTTTCCTTCATACAAAGTTTGAGATCAAAGATCTGGGGGAATTGAGATATTTTCTTGGCATAGAAGTTGCTCGATCTAAGGATGGGATCCTTATCTCTCAATGAAAGTATGTGCATGACTTGCTCACTGAAACAGGGAAAATGGGTGCTAGATCAGTTGCTATTCCTATTGATATGAGTCATAAACTCTCTGCTTCAGATGGAGTATTGTTGAAAGACAAGGGAGTCTTCCAGAGGTTACTTGGGAAGTTGCTCTATCTGTGCATAACTTGGCCAGACATTGCATATGTTGTCAGCTGCATTAGTCAATTCATGCATGATCCCAGGGATACTCACATGGCAGCAGCAGAACGAATTCTGTGTTATTTGAAGGGTTCTCTTGGAAAGGGAATTCTATTTGCTAAGCATGGTCATATGAAACTTGAAGCCTACACAGATGCTAATTGGGCCGAAAATATTGATGACGGAAGATCTACCTCTGGGTATTGTAGCTTGGTGGTGGGTAATATTGTTTCTTGGAGAAGCAAGAAACAATCAGTTGTTGCTAGATCTTCAGCCGAAGCTGAATACAGGGCCATGGCTCATGGAGTTTTTGAGCTGTTGTGGCTTTGATCCTTGATGGAGGAATTGGGTATTGAGCATGATAAACCATTAATGTTATATTGTGATAATTAGGCTGCCATCAACATTGCTCACAATCTAGTGCAACATGAGAACCAAACATATTGAAGTTGACAGACATTTTATTCGAGAAAGGGTGGCTTTTGGAGAAATTTGTCTACCTTTTATCTCTTCTGAAGGACAGTTAGCTGATTTCCTTGCCAAGGGCATCCCCAAGACTAAACTTCAGCATGATACTGGCAAGCTTGGCATGATTGACATCTATGCTCAGCTTGAGGGGGAGCGTAGAGAAGATGGTCCGAATGGCCCATAGACTATTTTCTTCTTTTGCTTCTTTTTCTTTGCTGTAATGGGCCTCAACTTGGGCCTTTTCTCTTATGTTATATACTTTTAATTGTTCACCCAACTAAGGGCCTCTCTGTAAATTACTGAAATTAAGTTAAAGAAAAGGGATTAGGGGTGTAAGAGGAGATTATGTTCGAAAATCTCTCTCTGAACCCTTATTGCCGCTATCTTCTCTCTTCTTGAATCTTGATTTCTGCTGTTCTCAATCACTTTTCTACAGCTTTTTAGACAGTCCATTCATTTTAGAAGACTGTTTTTCTTCTGGGCGGTAGGACCATTACATTCTGCTCCCCTTTTCTCTTATTTTCTCTGCCCTTATCTTCCTCTTCTCTTCTGCATCTTCTCTCCTTTTCTTTATTTTTTCTTTGCTATTTTCATGATAAATATTTTTCTGTTATCAACTGTTACAACCAAGTTTGTATCAGAGCAGGTTTAGTGCTGAATAGGATTCTCATGTGGGCTTGATCCAGCCAGCTACATGGGAGGTTTTTAGGGTTGGAGTTTAAGGTTCGTGTAGCCTGATTCTTGGAGGCTATTGGAGTTGGTAGCTGCTGCCCAAAGTTTTCTTTGACTTCGGAGATTGCCCAGTGACTAGGAAGAATCAGAGAATGTAGAGTTGTTCAAGGTTTAGGAGTTAAACATCAGATTGGAAGTGATGCTCAATGTTTCTGGGCACATTTTCTCCTTCCATTGAGATAGACAGCTGATAGAAGCCATTTGGAATTTTCTAGAGGGAGTGATTATTATTTTTGGGTTTTCTCCATGATCTGCTTTAGATTTTTATCTGGAAAGTGATCAGCAGGTTCTTCTCTCACTCCTTTTTTTCTTAGAATTGTAGGAGGAACCAGTGGACTGTTATCCTTTTTGGTTGTTGTATAGCCCTTCGGAGGACACTTCTCTTAGAGAAGGGTAGAATTGGGCTGTTCTTCTTGGGTTGGGGAATTACTTGTGCAATGTTCAGTATGGAGACTGTTGGGAATGAATAAAAAACACATGGGGAGGGACTTGTGGGTGTTAGAAGTGTGTCAGATACTGATACTTTTTAGATCACCACGGTTAGATTGATGGAACAAATTAGTTGCAATGGGCTCAATTAGCCATGACGGCCATTGGAGAGAGGAAAGTTGGGATATTTGACTGGAGACACTAAGAAACCAGACGGGGAAGATCTATCCCATTCCAAATGGGTTTAAGAAAATTATTTATTAATGACTTGGTTGTGCAACTCTATGCAGCCTTACATTAGTAAAGATTATCTTTGGGTGAAGACAACCAAGGAAATTTGGGAGAATATGAAAGGAACTTACTCTCAACCTCTTAATGTTGCTAGAGCATTTGAAGAATTAAAAAGTGAAGTTAATAATCCTATGTAGGGGGAGAAACCTGTATTGGTTTACTTCTCTACCTTGGAATCTTTATGGCATGAGATTAACCCACTTAGAGACAATTGAGTGGGAAAGCTAGAAGGATGCAACAACTTATAGGAAGTTGGCTGAAACAAATAGTGTTTAAGTTTCTTATTGGACTGAACTCAGGTTATGATATTATGAAACAACAACTACTTACTAGAGATTGCGTTTCCTTGTCTCTGGCCTACTCCCTAGTACACAACCGTGTATCTCATTAATAGAGTTCCAATCACACAATCGTGTATGTCATTAATAGAGTTCTATCCCAGGTCCTAGATATGAAAACTCCTTTTTACTTTACTATACCCTAATAAAGATTTGTTCACTATTTCCTTGAAGGTTATTGGGTGCACTTGTTTTGTTCAGATTTTGAGACCCCATCATTCTAAATTTGATCCTAGGCCACCAAGTGTATATTCCTTAGTTGTGCACAAAATCAGAAGGGTTATTGCTACTATGGTCCTCTCTCTATCTCTCGGTTTGTATCTATGTATGTTACCTTTTCTGAAGATATTCCTTATTTTCCTAGGGTTTAATCTTAAGGGGAGAGTGGTGAGAAGGGTGTTCTTGCTCCTAAAGTCCCATTGCCTATTCTAATCACTGAAGGGGAGTGCAAGTGAGGGGGATTGCATGCTTGCTCTGATACCAAAACGTTAGGAATCTGCTAATACAAGGGAGGGGAGGTACTTTTTTGAGGATATTCCTTATTTTCCTAGGGTTTCAAGGGGAGAGTGGTGAGAAGGGTGTTCTTGCTCCTAAAGTCCCATTGCCTATTCTTATTACTGAAGGGGAGTGTAAGTGAGGGGGATTGCATGCTTGCTTTGATACCAAAATGTTAGGAATCTGCCTAATACAGGGCTCTTTGAGGGAGCCAACCTCCAAAGGATGAGAGAGAGAGAGAGAGAGGTAGGGTGGGGTGGGACTTCTGTTCTAGAAGTCCTGATACGACCCCTTCCAAGACCCAGAATAAACTGTGACCAGAATCATGAAACCAACCCCCTTATACATACAGGCCAAAAATGTTGACAGTTTTACATACTTGAATTGTTGGGTTCTTGAAGCACTTAAGTATGATCCACATTTATTTGCTTTCACTTTCACTTCGAAATTGTTTTATATGTTATGCTTACGCATTTTTACTTGAGCTAGTTAGGTTCTTAAAACATTTAATTTCTTTTAAATCCAGGTTTCATTTGTTTATGCAATAATGTATTTATTTTTATTTTTTCCAAACATTTGCACCTACCTTAGGCACTAGAAGGCCCTTGTACTTTCTTGCCCCTCTCACTTTTAAAACACTAGCTTATGTAGGCCTCATAGGGATGGAAACGGGGCGGGGCACCCCCTCCTCATCCCCGCCCCATGGCTAAAATCCCCGCACTGTCCCCGGTATTGGGGTAAAGATTCAACCCCCATCCCTAGCCCCGTCGGGGATGGGAATCCCCGACATGTACCCGCCCCGCAACCAATGATCTAGGGGTGGGTAATCCCCGAAATTTCCCCGCTCCGATGACTGTATCTAACTCCAACTTCCAAAAGTTTGAAGAGGAAATCAAAGTTTTGGCTGTAGAGCCTAATTCCGTTCATTTCACTATAAAATTAATTTGAAAGTGTTTCTTTTTCATGCTGATATTTTGAGCTATACTTCTCCTTGTTCTACTACGAAAAACCTTGTTTTCCTTATCATTCACAATGTATCAAATGAAAAGCAACAAAAAAACAAGGTTTTTACTTTTTACCACGAAAGAGATAGAAATACTAGCTGAAATATTTTGGCATGAAAAATTTCCATCTATTTTATTCTTGTTCCTGATTTCACTTCATTTCAGGTTTTATTTTACTCATTTGCTTGGCAAACAAACAAAATGAAATAACACGGCTGCTGCCATGTAAGAACAAGACTAGTTCTAAGCACTTGAAAAAATAGAAGGAATGGCCGAATGGAGCCCATGCCAAATGGACCTATATTCCATTACCATTTACCAAGTTCCAACTAAAAAAAAAATAGAAGCGAGATGCTGGAAACATCAAGCAACATTCAAGAAATTCTTCTGAAATAGGTCCATTTGGAGAGGAGAATGTCTGTATTACTCCAAGTTTTCTTTCTCAATAAGTCAATATCTATATTCATTTGGAGAGAATGACTGTGGATTGGCATTTCCTTTGTCAGAAACCACTGAGATGCTGTAGACATCTTGACCCTACAAAAGAGGTAATCATAGAAAAGCTTCAAGAGGTAATCATAGCTGCTTTAATGATATATACTCATTCCTAAAGCTTCATCAAAGTTCCCAGAGCAATAAAGAGTTATTATATGGAGATTAAGTTAAAACTAACCTGATAGAACTGCGCACCAGGCTCCACCTCACTCAAACAACTTTCTACTTCAATCCACAGCCCCACTTTCCTAAAACAATAAAAAAAAACCGAGTTAGTATATGGAAATTAAGTTAAAACTATATTAGAATCATTACTATTTAAATACTTTATCATCTATATCTGAATCATCACTATTGATGGTGTTATAAGTAAAAGGATCCTCACCAACAAGAGCATCTACATAAAAGAAGAAAGTTAATTATTAAGGTGAAACGGTGAACATTCATTTTTTTCAAAATATAAAGATTCAATTTAAATAACATTACCTTGAATTTCATACGCCAACCAATTTTGAGAACACATCAATGCCTCCAATGTTTGGGCATGAAGTCTACTACGATGTGGACTTACTATCCTTCCCCCAGTGCTAAAAGCAGACTCTGGAGCAACTGTGGAAATATGAATAGCTAGCACATCCCTGGTAATTGTTTGTAAGGTAGGATACTTGAGTCCATTTGAATTCCACCAAGCTAAAATATCAAAGTTCTGAGTTCTAGGCAATGCATTTTCTTCCAAATAATGGTCCAACTCTGACTTCAAAATCAAATTACTTGAACTCCTATTAACAAACAAGTCATAATTGGAAAGCGGATCTTGTTCTTCCATATCAATGTTTTCAGATATGTAAATCGATTAACTAAAGTTTCACTACCATGTCCAACTTCTTTATATTTGGATTTGGATTGATACTCATGAAGCAAGTCATTACACAATTGACAAATCCTCTCAATCTCATCCAATGCACCATCTGCATATATCATAGGAAAATAATATTCCATCAACTTCATCTTATATCTTGGATCCAACATTGCTGCTACACCCAAAATGCCATTAATCACACACCAATACTTGTTAAATTTCTCCAACATTTTCAATGTCATATTCCTTACAATTTCACATGAATATCTAAGACACTGAGATAATGCTATTTTGATCTCACAAACTTTGGGAATATATAAATTTGATGTGGGATACTTAGTTCCTGAGAATAACTCGTCACATTATAAATTATAAAACAACTTTAACCTCCCACAAATTTCCTTTGCCAACTCCCACTAGTCCTCACTTGGCAAACATTTATATTGTGATTCGCGTTGCCTTAAGCGAGAGAAAAATTCTTATAAATCAAAGCAGTATGAAGCATCTCATATGTTGAATTCCATATGATTTTACAATTAAGAGACAACTTCTTACTACCTTGAATTTGCAACTGTCGGGATGTTTCCTCAAATTTTTGTTCTCTTTTGGGAGTTGCTTTCCAATACACAATACTGTCATGAATTTTTTCAATGGCATCTCCAATCACAACTAATCCATCTTGTACAATCAAGTTAAGTATATGTGCACAACAATGCATATGCAAGAATATTCCATCCAACATAAGTGAATTCATAGAAAGCTTATCCATAATATCATTGAAAATGACATCATTTGTAGTGCAATTATCAACAGTAATTGTAGATAACTTTCTATCAATATTCCAATCTAAAAAACATTCCACTAACATATTTGCAAGAACCTCTTTTGTGTGTGGACAAGGCACATAAACAAACCTATAACAATAGATAAAATGGAAAAAACTAAGCAACAAAAGTAAATACAAAAAATGACAAAACTTAATTAAGAATAGATGTTATTCAAAACTAATAAAATTAGTATAATATTTCAGAATAAAGTAAAAGAAATCAGAGAAGAAGGAGACAGCAAGAAGGAGGAAGATTTGAGAAGAAAGGAGAAAGAAAGGAGGAGTTCGAATGTCTCCTCTTTCCCTTACTCTTATCTTTTATAAAACATACTTTAGTTAACTAAATTACAAGGAGGCCCTTAAGTAGGCGTCCACATCAGCACCAAACTTAGAAAAACATAAAAAGAACTAAAGGCCCATAAAGAAAAGGCCCAATAAGAAAACATAACACGAAAGAACTAATAAGGACACTAATGGGCTAGGGCCCATTTGGCCTAGTCTCTCTGCACTCTCCCTCAAGCTAAGCATAGATATCCATCACGCCTAGCTTGCTTGTATAATGAACCAGCTTTCCTTTAGGAACACCTTTTGTCAAAACACTAGCCAACTGTTCTTCAGAAGCAACAAATGGTAGACAGACTTCTTGAGGCAACTTTCTCGTATAAAATGCCTATCAATCTCAATGTGTTTAGTTCTGTCATGTTGGACAGGGTTGTGTGCAATGTTGATAGCAGCCTAGTTGTTACAATATAACATCATTGGCTTCTCACAGTCTATACCCAATTCATCTAAAAGTGATCTCAACCATAGAAGTTCATAAACTTCATGTGCCATTGCCCTGTATTCCGCTTCAACTGAAGATCTTGCCACTACAGATTGCTTCTTACTCCTCCACGATACAATGTTCCCTGCTACTATAGTACAGTAACTTAAAGTAGACCTCCTATCATCAATACATCCGGCCCAGTCAGCATCAGTGAATGCTTCCAGCTTCATGTGTCCATGCTTAGCAAACAAGATACCTTTCCCTGGAGTCTCTTTTAGATAGCACATAACTCTCTCAACAGCTACTAAATGTGTATTTCTGGGAGAATGCATAAATTGGCTGATTACATTAACTGCATAGGAGATATCTGGTCAAGTCATGCAAAGGAAAGTAACTTCTCAACCAGTCTCTGGAACACCCCTTATCAGGCAAAAATTCACCTTCAGTCGCTGACAACTTATGATTTAGATCAATAGGAGTAGAAGTAGGTTGATCCCCCAGTTTCCCAGTCTTTACAAGGAGATCAAGAACATATTTCCGTTGAGAAATGAAGATATCATCCTTAGATCTGGCAACTTCAATTCCCAAGAAATATCTGAGTTCTCCCAAGTCTTTAATTTCAAATTCAATGTTAAGAAAGCTCTTGAGATGAACAACTTCCTGAGTATCATATCCTGTAACCACAATATCATTAACATAGACAATCAGGAGGGTCACTAAGGAATCTCTCCTCTTAACAAACAGAGTATGATCCAACTGAGTCTGTGTGTATCCAAAAGCAACAAGAGCAGCCCGAAATCTGTCAAACCAGGTTCTAGGAGACTGCTTAAGGCCATAAAGAGACTTCTTCAATTGACAGACCTTTCCTTGCATCTCCTTCCCATACACCCCTGGAGGTAAAGACATATAGACTTCTTTATTTAGGTCCCCATTCAAAAAAGGCATTCTTTACATCAAATTGATGAAGAGGCCAGTCAAAAGCAGTAGCTAAAGATAGCAAAACCCGAACTGAAGTCATCTTGGCTACTGGGCAAAAGTTTCTAAGTAGCAAATATCATACATCCGAGTATATCCTTTAGCAACCAATCGAGCCTTATATCTCTCAACAATACCATCAAAATGATACTTAATAGTGAACACCTACTTACAGCCAACCGGTTCATTTCTTTTAGGAAAATCCACAATTTCCCAGGTATTGTTCTTATGCAAAGCATCTAGTTCAGTCATCATAGCATCTCTCCATTTTGGTTTGGACAAGGCATCCGGGACAGATCGGGGAGTTACATGTGTGGAAACAGAGGCAAGGAAGGAATAGTAGGAAGGGGAAGTGGTTGTGGAGAAGAGGGATTGCTAATAGATTAGAGAAGCTAATGAGAGATTTCCTGTGGGAGCCAGGAGAGGAGAAGAGGGATCATAGAGTTAGCTGGGAGATAGTGTGTAGGAGTAAATCTTGTGGTGGTTTGGGGCTTGGGAGTATTAGGAGAAGGAATATGACTTTGTTGGGGAAGTGGTTATGGAGGTTCCTTATGGAGAAGGAGAAGCTATGGGCTAGAATAGTGGCAAGTATACATGAGCTGGAGCACAATGGATGGGATGCTAGAATCAGAGCTAGGACCACAAGCAATTCTCCTTGGAAAGCCATTCATGACCTGCTACCAGTTTTCTCCTCTAATATCAGGTATGACTTGAATTTCGATAACTCCATAAAATTTTGGGAACAAACCTGGGTGGGGAGCGTCCCTCTAAAGGATCAGTTTCCGTCTTTAAATGCTCTTTCTGATTTGAAAAATGAGTTGATCTCGTCTTTCACCACCCCGTCCTCTTCCGCTTCTGGGGTTGGGTGGAACTTGGGTCTAAGAAGGGATTTGAGGGACTCAGACTTTGACAGTATTTCGAGCCTTATTGCACTTCTTGATAATGTTGTCTTAGACCCCACTAGGGTGGATTCTAGAATTTGGACACCTACCCCCAATGGCATTTTCTCTTGTGCTTCGTTCTTCAAAGTCTTAAGTCAGTCCACCAGTCCTACCTTCCCCCCTTTCCCTGTTGGTGATGTTTGGTGCAGAGCAATACCTCCTAGGGTTGGTAGTTTTTGTTGGGAAGCCTATCTGGAAAGAATCAACACTGGTGATCTACTCCAAAAGAAGAGACCCAATACTTGCTTGTCACCTCAGTGGTGTGTTTTGTGTAAAGTGGATGGGGAGACTGGTTTTCACCTACTGGTGTCTTGCCACTTTGCGAGGTCAATTTGGGATTGGGCTTTCTCCTTATTTGGATGCAGTTGGAATCCCCCATCAGACTTGTAGAGCCTTTTCTCCCCTTCCTTTTTCAGGTGGCGGATAAAAAGGGGAAGGACAATGTGGAGAGGACTAAGGGCTGCAGTATGTTGGACACTGTGGGAAGAAAGAAACTCTAGGATATTCCCAAAAACTCAGAGAGGAGCAGCAGATCTGAGGGCTATCATACATATTAGGGCGGTACAGTGGCTGAAATCTTTGGAACTATTCACAGATTACACTGTGGATGACATGTTGAGGAAGTGGGGTGAATTTGCAAATTGCACACAGACCAAGTTAGTAATGAGTGTGGCTTGGACCCCCCCACCTAGTGGATTCTTGAAATTAAACTTTGATGGGTGTAGTAGGGGAAATCCGGGACAATCAGGGATTGGGGGTGTTTTTAGGGATGAAAATGGGGTCATCTCTGCCATGCTCTCAGGCCCAATTGAAGTGGGTGACTCCCTTAGAGCTGAGATATTTGCAGTTATGGAAGGAGTCCGGAAAGCTAGGGAGTTGAACATCAAGAAACTCATAATTGAAGGGGATTCAGAGGTGGTGATAGGGTGGCTAACTAAAGATCAAAATGGTTTATGGAAGTACAATAATGAGAGGAGGAAATTCAAGTGGCTGGTGCGGGAGATGGAAGTTAAGACATGTTGGATTAAAAGATCGGCTAATTCCCTAGCTGACGGTTTAGCTAAACAAGGGGCAGAAAGGGATTCACTGTTTTGGGCTAAGCTGTAACTTTAGTGTCTTTTTTTCTTTTTTCCTTTCTTGAGGCTCTTTGTGGCTCTTGGAAGATAAGTGTGTTTGTCTTCCACTTGTAAATTTTCTACTGATGATTTAATGAAAGTGTTATTGATAAAAAAAAAATAGTAGGAAGGGGAAAGGAGGCCGTAGGACAGGTGTTTGGAAATACAATGAGTTGTGCATTTCCGTTTGCCTTTGCGAAGGACAATAGGGAGATCAAGGTCAGGGAAAGTATCCTTAGTGGTAGAAGAGGGTTGACCTGTTATCTTAGTAGTGATGGGAGGAGCAAGAGGCACATTTGAAGGCGTGGAAACAACTTGCATGTTTCTGAGTCTTTGTCTCTAGTACCACTTCTGGATAATAGGATGGGAAAGAAAACAAGGGGGACGAGTAGGAGGGGGAGCAGGGATAGATGACTCAATTGGAGTAGACTCTAAGGAATATTCAATGGGAATTGGAAGAGGAATAGATGGTGACAATGCAAACAACTCGTCTGAATGCTCCCCCTCAAGAGAAGTACCAAAGAAAGGGACTGGCTTTGCAAATGTGACATCTCTAGAAACAAAGCGAGTGCCACGAACTGGATCAAAACAGCAGTACCCCTTATGTGTGGAGGCATATCCCAAAAAGACACTTGTCTGTTTTAGGCTCAAACTTATGTCTTTGATGACTGTGAACATGGACATAGCAAGTGCACCCAAACACCCGTAGAGGAAGAGAAAACAGATCTTCATTTGGAAAAAAACAAGCTAAAGGGAGTTTTAAACCCCAGAACCCGAGAAGGCATTCAGTTTATCAAGTATGTAGTTGTAAGAACAGCAGCACCCCAAAATTTAACAGGGACATGGGAAGCAAAAAAAGGCTCCTTGCAACCTCAACCACATGTATGCTTTTCCTTTCCACCACTCCATTTTTTTGAGGAGTGTAGGAACAGGAACTCAGATGAATAACTCCAAAGGTATCAAAGTAGGAGGAGAGACTCTTTTCAAAATATTCATTTGCATTATTAGATCGGAACATTTTGATTTGAGTGTTAAACTGGGTAAGAATAAGTTCATGAAACTTTTGTACAATATTTGGTTCTTCATCTCGAGATTTTAGAAGGTAAATCCATGTGTAACGAGAGAAATCATCAATGAAATGAATGAAATATTTGTAGTGCCCCATAGCAGGTAAATGATATGGCCCCCACACATCAGAGTGCACAATATGGAAAGGAGAAACAGATCTTTTATTACTCACTAAAAAAGATTGTCTACAATGTTTAGCAAGTTCACATGACTCACAATGAAGACTCGATAGGGATATTCCCTTAAGCATTTCTAGAAACAAATTACTCAAAGCTGAAAAAGACAAATGACCAATCTGAAATGTCATTTCATGACTCTATTAACTGACTCTGATAAAACAAATTCCGAAGCAACTCCACTAGGTAATTCAGGACTTTGATCAGAGACATCCAACAAGTATATCCCATTCGCCTCATGGCCACTCCCAATCGTCCTCTGAGATTTCAGGTCCTGAAAAACACAATAAGTAGGAAAGAAAGTTATGTTGCAGTTCAATGATTTGTTTAAACTACCAACAGATAAAAGGTTAGTGCTAAGTTTGGGAATATGAAGGACAGAGGATAAAATAAGTGAATTAGAGGCTTTAATATTCCCCTTGCCAGATATGGGAGCAAGAGAGCCATCGGCAAGAGAAATCTTCTCTCTACCAAAGAGGAGCTGGTATGAGCAAAAGAGGTTGGCTAGGCTAGTCATATGGTCTAATGCACCAAAATCTATAATCCAAGGAATTCTATGATTACCTGAGACTGTAGCATGATTTGCAGAAGCACGAATACCTGAATGGGCAAAAGCGGATGTAGAGAGGGTGCCTGAGGAGGAAGATGCAACAGTACTCCAAGTGATTTATCAATTTCCCATATCTCTCAAATTTTGCCTTCACTATTGCCAACTGTTCCACAACAAATTTTTCTTCACATTCAGACATTGTAGCAACATTTGCATTCTTGGGTTTTCCAGACTGACCACCCTTCTTAGAGTTGTTGTTGTTCCGGAACCTCTTAGGAAGAAGATCTAGATGAAGCTTCCAACAAGAATCCTTAGTATGTTTCGACTTCTTGCAGTATTCGCATATCACTTCCTTTTTCTCATTAGCCCCTTTGGTTTTATTCCAGCATGTGCAAAATGTTCTAGAGGTGGGGTCTGTAGTTGTACCTGTTGCCTGCACTCTTCACTGCTCACCATAGAGTATGCCTATGCAAGTGACACATCATCCTTGGCCAAGATATTTTGCCTTGTAATATCAAATTCAGGATTGAGTCTTGTAAGGAACTCAAACACCCTGTTTCTTTACACAAATTTCTTGAAAATTTTGGCATCTTTGGTGCTTTCCCATGCAAATGTTTCCATAACATCCAACTTCTGCCATAGTGACTTCAACATCGAATAATAGACAACTACACTCTTCTCCCCCTGTCTTAAATTCTTCACATCACTCTTTAGTTTGTAGGCCCTTGCAACATTTAGTTTCTGAGAATATGTCTCTATCACACTATCCCAAATCTCCTTGGCTGAAGTCATCCACAGATAGTATTGACTTATATGGGGCTGCATAGAATTTACCAACCACCCAATAACTGTGTAGTTATCCTGCATCCATTTCTCATATGTAGGGTCAAACTCATCCGGCATCGCCTTACTACCCGTTAGAAAGCCTAGTTTACCTCTACTACAGACATGGATCTTAATGGATTGTGCCCACGCAAGGTAATTTGTTCCATCAAGTTTAATTATAGTCACTCCTATAAAAAAGGAATCTACGGGACCAACCCCGACATCGGGATCTGCTTTACCTCACTTATAGATTGCTCCATCAATCAAACGAAAATAAAAAACAATGTTTTTAACCTTTATAGACCTAACTAAGGTCAGTCAAGCACTCAAAAGCCCCAAAACCAGGGTTTCACTATACCTGGCCTCCGGGGAGAAAGAGAGAAGAGGTAGCCGTTCAAACCAAAGCTATCCAAACGACTTCCAACTGCAGCCACCCACTTTTGGAGATGAAAAGAAACCCTCCAAGCCTTGAGCACCACACCTAAACAGCCTCTTCTACCCGTAACTAGAAATTCTCTAGTCGGCTAGGGTTTTGGGAAAAAAATTGCAGTCCCACTTTCTTGGCAATCTTCGACCAGATTTTGACTCTCCAAACCCCCTACCAACTAGGCAAACAAGATCTCTGAATAATCAACAATCTATCTCTCCATACACCTTTCGATTAGAAAAAAGATGTATGGGAAAAAAGGAAAAAAAAAAGGAAAGGGAAGAGAGACTTACTCTGATACCAAGATGTGATTCAAAACTAATAAAATTAGTAGAATATTTCAGAATAAAGTAAAAGAAATCAGAGGAGACAGCAAGAAGGAGGAAGATTGGAGAAGAAAAGAGAAAGAAAGGAGTTCGAATGTCTCCTCTTTCCCCTACTCTTATCTTTTATAAAGCATACTTAAGTTACATAAATTACAAGGAGGCCCTTAAGTAGGCGTCCACATCAGCACTAAACTTAGAAAAACATAAAAAAAAAAAAAAAAAAAAACTAAAGGCCCATAAAGAAAAAGCCCAATAAGAAAGACACTAATGGGCTAGGGCCCATTCCGCCCAGTCTCTCTACAAGAATACTAAATACTATTAATGAATTATTATGTTTAAAAGGCAAACCTTATAATTCAACTTAAAACCCAATCAACATCAATGAAATGTGTTGTGACAGTCATGAACCCTTTCTTTTTATTATTAGCAATCCACATGTCAGTTGTGATGGCTACTCTACTCTCATTCTTCTCCAACAATTTAATTGTCTTTTTCTTTTCTTGCTAAAAAATCTTCTGAATATCTTTTTTAATTGTGTTTCTCTAAACCACTATAAATGTAGGTTGTAGACTATATGAGTACCTCCTAAATCCAATGTGATTGACCATAGAGAGAGGATACTCATGTAGAATGATCATATTAGCAAGCTCTCTCCTTAAGTTTTCTGAATCAAAGGTGTTGTATGTGACTTTAAACTTTCCATCCTTCTTATTTTGACTTGCCACGAAACATTGTTGCCTTATCTGTTGATTATGCCTTGGGCACCTATGCAAATGCTAGTGCAAATGTTTAGTTCCATTTTTTGATTCCCCACCAAGTTTCTTATTACAGTAGTTACAAACTACCTTGACTTGTCAATCAATAGTTACTTTTTTAAAATGTTCCCATACAATAGAAAATGACTCTCTTTTCAGATGGTGCTTCTAAAGTTGTGGTACTTGAACTTCTTTTGCCAACATCGTTCCCAGAGCTTGAAGATGGAGGAGCTATTGTAATCGTATCATTTTCATTTGGGGTTGAAGCAAGAGGTGGGATTGCACTTTGGCTAGCTAGTACTGGTAGAGAGTCCAAATTATCTCCTTGTCCAGACATCAAGATTCAAGACTAACCTTAAAGAAAAAAAATATATTTTATAAGTAGTTAAAAATGTTAAACAAATAAAAAACAAGATAGAAAATAGTGATTTAAAAGTTTTCAGTTTTCATCTGATAAACAAAATTATAAAGAACTAGAGAGGCCATCATCCAATGTTGGTCCCAACACCCAGCTATCAGGGGTCTTGGGAGGGGTAGATTGGATATGGTCCTAACCTACACCAAGTAATGGCCCATAAGACTACAAATGTACTAATCCTTATGAAAGTCATCATCATCATCATCACCATCATCATCTAAACCCTGTCCCAACTATATGGAATCAAATAGCTATCTATGTGAAAGTCCATTACCAAAATGGAGAAGGTTAGGGAGAACTCTCTTGTAGTTAGAAGATTTAGAAAGAAGAGTAAGCACCAAGACATTTTGCTAGATTGAAAAGGAGTCTTTGTGGGATTGGACCACAAGAGGCTCTTGAAACCTTGGAGGATTGTAAGGAAGAAGCAGAGAGTTCCTGGTCTGGTTTTTTAGGTGTTGATGGCTTCTTTGACTCATCGGCTCTTTTTAAGGACTAGGGTTATGAGAAGTTCCTCTTTCTCGAAGAAGGAAAAATTATACAAACTGGCATATAGTATATAGAATAGGGCTTTGACTGTATTGATTAGAATAGGGATGGCATATGGGTGCATTCACGCTTAAAATAGAGAGAGCAGATACAAGTAAGTATTTCAAAACTGCTGCTTATGGAGGTCTAGAAGCTATGGTTTGTAAAGAAAAATATAGGCATTCAATGAAAAGGAGTGGTATCTGGTAGGTGCCATGTGTAAGGATGGTTGTTGCTAAAATTCAAGAAAACATGAGGGTGATCAAGCTTGTAATAGGAAATTCCAATATCTAAATTTCAAAACTAAGTTAAAGAATAAGTTTGACTCCTGATGAACATTAAAACCATATGCTTAGTTATACCTCCATAGATTGGGATTCGATACTTCTTACTACTAGGAACTCCTGAGATGCATGGAAACCACATGAAGGATTTTCAGAGTACAGACATTAAAATTCATGGTAATGGAATATTATTTATTATTATTATTATTATTGTTGCTGTTGTTGTAATAATAGTATTTGCTCATTTTATGTATTAGTAATTTTCTTTTCCAAATTTCAGAGCTAAAAATGTGATACTGTAATCATGTCATTTTCACTTGCACAGCCTTATGGTTTACTCATCCAATGGTGGATCCTAGTAATCTGTATATATGTAATGTGGTAAGTTACAGGATACCAGCCTGAAGTACATTGAATTATGGAGGCACCAAAATCACAACCTCCTCTTAACCTCCTTTATTAGTTCATATTTGGGGACTTGTGCTTTTGGTCAATTGTCACATATATTAGAGCACTTATCTTCTTCCAACACTCCAAAGAAGTTAAGTTATTCTAAAGGTGGACCAAACATCTGGAAGAGGGATAGGGAGATGACACAGAACAGATAACACACTATTGGGGATGCTTTTCAACTAACTTGTCTTTCCTTGACATAGGAAGAGAGATCGATTTATGGAGAGGTGGTACTTTGTTTCCTAGAAAAGAAATCTGAGAAATTCCACCAGTTTGTGCCTTAGATATGCAACCCCGAATTAGTCAAATGTTGTTAATCAAGGGTTGAAGTTAGACTTGCAATATTTATGAGAATATGGACTTGGATGGATTGTTTGTCAGCCAATGTAAGAGGATTGTTTGGATGGTTTCAGCTGTTAGAAGGAAGAAATGAGCAATTGTCCAAGATGAAGCTTTGTAGGTCAGCACTGACTTTATGGGGTGATTGTCTATATATTTTTTTATCTAGCCAGAAAATTCATCTAAACTATCAAAAAGAATGGATTGGGTAATGGCCCTCTCAATCCAGGATCAACATTTATCAATGAAAATTTTCTTTTTATCAAAAAAGAAAGTGGTAACATGTGATCCTTTGAATTATTTGAAGCAGATTAAGTGGCATTGTCAAGAAAACAGAATCATATTCTCACGATTCAGTGAAGCTTGTGGGAAACCAAAAGGCTTCCTAATGGGAAACAATTGGTTTTATGATTCCCTTTGGACTCCCATATACAGGGGGAGACACCTGATGCAAAAGGAAGGAAAAATAACAATGCAATTGTGAATTCAAAAATACCTGACAAAGGAGAAAGAACAAATGAATTATGTAACCCACTTGCACTTACACAATTTTGGTATGTACATATGAGTTTAGTTTGTTATATTTACAATTTTTTCTAAGATTTATTATAATATATTGAAACTTCTGGTTTCACAATTTGTGGTTCCATTTTTATTGTATAATACATAGGGTTGACAGACTTCATTGATGAGGGAGATCATGATGTCATTGTCTCAATTTTCCCTTAGGCCCCATTCGTTTGCAGGTAAATATGCATGGGAAAGTTGGCCAGTGGGTAACTTTTTCCCATTGACCAACTTTCCCATGTTCTTTTTGCATTAAGCAATGGGCCCACAGTAAAGTTACTTACCTATCTCCCAGGTGGGAAAAATAACTTTCCTAACTGGGAGAAATTTTTATAAAACATGATGGGACCATTTTACCCATTTAAATAGTTACTTTTGTGAGTAGAAATGTCATTTTATTATTTACCTAGGAATCCTAAAAATCAAAAGAACATGGGCAAGTGCACTTGTCCAGGTAAATGAAGGGTAGGTGCACTTACCTAGGTAAGCTGCACTGTTACAAATGAACAAGGCCTTAAAGTATTGCAACCGAAATCTCCAAGATAAGACTTCTTAATTTGGACCATTAAGATTGGGACTGATAATACATAAACCCATTACATCCATATCAGCTTCTACTTGGCCTAAACCGTCTGACTGTGAAGTATTAAGAATTGGTTTGGGGCCTCACCATTCCTCCAACAGAAAAATCCTTTGGTGGATGGCTATATATTGTAGTAGTTAGAAGTGGCCTTATAAAGCCCAGTGCCTCATTGAGGATCCTTATTTCCTTCTGGCAACGAAATACTAAAATTCACAAAGTACCTGTTTTTGCCATATACCATCCCCAACTAAATGCTTCCCAAACAAATTCCAGAGCCCACATTTTTCTGAAGCTCTCATGTCTTTATCAGGTACCCAGTTGGTGAATACCCTAAGCTGGAGAAGGAATGTTGATATTAGATATGACACTGAAGTTATCCAACATCCTGACTTTCTGATCTACTGAGTTTCATTGGAGACACCTCTCATTTAGTTGCGCGCAAAACCTTATTCTTCAGTCATGTTAAAAGCTTTGTAGATCATGTAGCTTACTTGGTGGCCGTATTCAGTCTCTATCTGGCCTTGATGGGCAACCTCGCAGTATGACATGACAATAATGCTTTGCATAAGTATAGTTTTCCATCTAAATTTGGGCTCTACCTTCCAAATTACCATATGCTTTCCAAGAAAATGAACTGCTATTGAATGAAGATTATGAAAAGAATCATTTGAAAATTAGCTTCTGATAGAAGAATGATGACATCCCGACTAGGTAATTGGAATTAAGGTTGAGTTATGCATATATGAATTGCCAGACTTGGACTGGACTCAACTGTTGGACTGTTTAGACCACTCAGAAAAAGTGATCAAATAGATATTAATTAACTACTCATTTTCTTCGTTACCCTACTAGTGTAAGAGCATGCCTATAAATGTGCACAAGATAAAAAAAAAAAGGGATAATAACAAAAGCCTAGTAATGCAAATTAAGCGATTTAAACTCTATATAGTTTGCGACTTAGGATTGAGTCCCGCCTTCACCGGGTTGAGGGGGTCTAGGGGAGTTGAAATCTGCCCCCACAGAATGCGCCCCCAAAATGTTCCACGGCACATTCCATTCGTGTATTGGAAACATCTCCCAGTGAACGGGAGATGTTCTCAATACACGCTGAGATGTGCATGTGGGATGTTTTGGGGGCGCATTCTGTGGGGGACAGATGTGAACTTGTCTAATGGTTTGGGGGGAGGGTTACCCCTGTTCTGCAGCCCATTAAAAACAATAGATAAAATGGTTTACAAAGTAGTTGAACTAAACAAACGAAAATTCACTTGATTACTTCATAAATAGAACACATAAATATTGAGACTTGTTACAAAGAAAAGACACCTTTGGCTCACTCTAGTTTCATGTAATCAAAATCACACCTAATTCACAATTCTGCACTTCTTCCTAATCTCGCCTTGCGACCCAGTGAGCACATCAATCGAACCCATATGCACCATGGCAGATGCAAATTTGGCAGCCCAGGCTGCTGGATGATTCATGTTGTCTCTCACCGTCATTCTTGTTGAGGGATCAATCCAGAGCACTTGGTCTGAAGTCAACAGTCCCTTGTCTTTCTTCAAATTCTTATAGTAATTGTTGTCTAGACGATCTGGGGTTACTGCATCGAATGGTACAACTGGGTCCAGATTATTTTTAGCAGTTGGATGTAATGGGCACTGAGTTTTCAGGTAACTGGCATAGGCAGGATCAAGAGAAGGATCCTGGGAGTATGTGGCATTGAAGTGGTAGAGGCGGTTTGAGAAGGATGAGCAATGAGAGTCCCCGATTGAATGGGCTCCTGAGAGTGTCACCATTTCCTCTAGTGAGAGCCCCTTTCGTGCAAAATTGTTCTTGAGTTGTTTCACATTGAAGGATGCATCAGGGAGGTTCTTAGTGACCTCACTTGCTAGTGAAACTCGGCCATCCCGCCGGCCGGCAGGGACTGCATAGTGAATGCCTCCGGCCTTGAATACGCCATCGCGAGCTGCGAAGGCAAGGATGTCTGAACAAGATACAGTGTTGGGACATTGAGCTTCAATCTTGGCCTTGGCCTCGTCTATCACCTCGAAGCCTTGCACACCCTTGTTGCCCATGCTCACTTTCTCAGCTGGGATCCCTGACGCTGAATCCAGAAGAATAGAAGCATCACAGCCCTGCAACGCAAGAAATTAAACCCCACCTTAATTAACAAGTGCAATTGAGATTTGAAAAGTAGAAAAAATAATATTAATGAAGGAGAAGGCAAAAGCTTACCCTGACAAAGCAGTCATGGAAGTGCAACCGAATGAGAGCAGCAGCCATGCCAGGACTAGCAGCAACAGCTTTGCTAACTGCGTTCCTCACAATGGCCTCTGCAGATGGGCAAGTATTCTTGTAGAAACCCACCTTGAGGGAGGCTGAAGATGACACGGTGGGAGCCATAAAACTGGCAAGAAACATTACCATAAGAGTGAACAGTGTAGGCATCTCTGCCCAACTGACCCAATAGCAATTCATTATCCTAGCTTGTTGCCTATGCACAGGAAAGGTTGAAGATGAAAGAATGAGAGAGAGTGTGGAGGACACACGCCTGGGCTGATGTATTTATAGTGACAAGTGAATGGGCAAAATGTCCTCCAAGCAAAGGATGCCAGGTTGAACCTTCTCAGCCAATGGCATCTTGGCCTAAACAGCGTAAATGAACAAAAATTTACAGTGAACCATTAAAAGGCGTGTTCACGTGGTTCCATTTTCATATTATTATTACTTAAGAAAAGTGATGGAATCGATGACTCACACTCAACACATTCCATGTACACAGACTTGAGCAGTTCTTCCAGCTCAACGTAAACAATTTTATATTGTCTGCTTTCCCAGTACTTAATTGGCGGCTTCAAATTCAGAGTTCTCTCAGCTTCTGTGTCTATGGGCGGAAGCCGTGTCTATTGGGCTACAATTAATTCGTTCTACAGTCATTCTTGAATACTGGTTGCAACCTATAGAGTGGCTCAGCTGGGCAGTAACCAACTGGGGAAGGAAGTTGTCTGTGCCTAACAGCCCCTACTCACTCAAACAGAAAAGAAATCAATATGAGCATAACTTCTCCAACACAATGCACCCATAAGAACAATGAAATGGTGGTATAGAGGATTAATTTCTTTTGGAAACAGAAGTTTACAGAAAAATTATAAAAATAAAAAAGAAAAAGAAAAACTATTGAAAATAGAACCTATGTGATATGCCTCAAGGCTCAGTTTGGAAAGAGTATAAATACGAATATATATAGTATAAATACATACAAAATACAAGGTTTTGCACTCTACATATTTGCATTGTGTTTCTTCTAAACTGAGCCTAATTTGAAAGGAGTACAAATTCAAATATATATTGTTTAAATACATATGAAATAATACAAAATACAAGATTTTATGCTCTACATATTTGTATTTATACTCCTTCCAAATGGAGTCTAGCTTGCAATTCATCAAATAGATAGAATCTATAGAAAATATAGGTAAGAAAAAATCTTCAAGTTTTTTTTTTTACAATAAGAATACGCTAGAATTCTTACTCTATTGAAAATATAGGTAAGAAAACATCTCCAAGTATAAATGTTTCTCACTAGAAAAAAAAAAAGTAGGTTTCTCACTCTACTTATTTATGCTACTCAGTTAAGAGAGATCCTGGAAAAATCAAAATTTGTGAGGCATACCCGATATGGACATCCTATGAACAGTATCAATTTGGGCCGTGTTAACTTAAACCTTACAGTATATCCCAACCACGTATTGGGAACATTTTCGAATGATAATTTCGGGAGATGTTCTCCATGCATGTTGAGATGTACATATGCGGCGCCCATGGGGCACGCTGTGTTGGGTGCAGATTTTCTCTTTAAGTTGAGTTGGTGGTGATCCCTTTGCCTTGGGCATTCCGAACCACTCTTTTAATGTCCGTTTATGTGGTCCATTTTGAGCATTCATATGTAAGTTTTCCGTCAGTTTCAGTGAACACCCATTACTAATTGCTACTATTACAACTATTAAAACTCAAGAGCTATCACTATTTCTTACTAATTAGTGCGTCGGTGGGTTCAAAAATCAATATGTACTATTCTCTCAAAAAAAAGTATGTATTATACAAGAATTGGGATTTGCTCTCAATAGAACACTCCTTACACCAACCTCACAGCACATTTCACTGTCTATTGGGAACATCTCCCTATAAATAACAAATTAATAATACACAAGTATAAGAGATGTTCTCGATTCATGGCTGAGATGTGCTATGAGGTTGGTGTGAGGATCAGATCCAGACTCATCATACAATATGCACCAAAACTTTTTGTGTTTTCTTCAAAGCTCATTCAATTTCTTTGCCTTTGAAGGGCTACAGATAAGCTATTCAAAGAGGCTGAAGCAAGGTTTTTAAAACCAGACCGGATAGGGAACCATTCTGGGGTCTGGTTCCCAGGTTGAATGGTCCAACTGTCCGGTCTAAATGGATGACCCACTCTGATAAAAAATAAAAAACAGCCAAAAACCATTATCCAGGTCAACAATTCAATGGTTCAACTGCCAAGATCAACAGTTTGCTGAACAAATCAATGGTTTTTGACCAAAAACAGTTTTGGTGTAAAACGGAACTAATTCCCAGTTTTTTGGTCCGATCATCCGGTCTGGTCCAATTTTGCAAACACTAAGCTGAAGCATATGAATCTGGATTGGCTCCCCACACCAACCCTGCAGCACATTTTGCAGCTGTGCATTGGAAACACCTTAATGTTCACACCTCAGAAAAACAGACTAAAATGTTTAAAAGGTTATATTTTATTAATTAATAAATTAAATAACTTTGATGTATATCATGAATAATATGAATTGAAAATAATTTATATGAAACTTTGTCCTATGATAAATTTAAATATAATCAAGAATGTTTTTGATCCAATTATAACAAACGGATAAAATTTGGGCCACCCACTGGATCAAATTCTTTGCAGTTGCCCCTACCACAGTTTCTAGAGGTCAGAAGAGGAGTGAATCAAAATTCAAGGGGCAGTGAATCATGGGTGAAGGTGTTGGGAAATAAAAGTTCCTGAGGTGGGCTGGCCTCTATGAACTGTGTTAAGGGTAAATTTGATCCAACTGTACTAAGAAGTAGGTTAGACTGAACAATAAAAACCCCAAAAAAATAATATGAACAAGAAACTTTAAAGCCGTCAACTTTGAATTTTGGAGAGAGAGAGATCATTATCAGCTCACTTTGGTCTCCAACGGCCCCACCCCCATATCCACAAACAATAAACAATGAATGGGGACCCAACCTTCTAGATTAATAGACGCGATGATGGGCATACAGACAGTAGGCATATGGAAGAAGTTGGTGAAGTCGGTGGCCATTGAAAGCTGTTGAGTGAATGAATCATTCATTCCCTCACTTTTTCCAACAAAATAATAATATAAAAATATAGAAGCGCGTGGAGGACACACGCCTTGTAATTGTTTACTGCAAGTTGCACTTCTCGGCCAAGATGCCATTGGCTGAGAAGAAGGTTCATCCCACCATCCTTCACTTGGCTCTGTATACATTTTGATGACTCACTTCTCACTATAAATAGACCAGCCCAGGCGTGTGTCCTACACACTCTCATCCTTTGATCTTCAATCTCTCCTCGTATACAGCCACAACAAGCTAATTAAGAATTAAGATAATGAATTGCTCTTGGGTCAGTAGAGTAGTGGAGATGCCCACAGTGTTCACTCTTATGACAATAATGTTTCTTGCCAGTTTTGTGGCTCCCACTGTGTCATCTTCAGCCTCCCTCAAGGTAGGTTTCTACAAGAATACTTGCCCAATCGGAAGAGACAATTGTGAGGAACACAGTTAGCAAAGCTGTTGCTGCCAATCCTGGCACGGCTGCTGCTCTCATTCGCTTGCATTTCCATGATTGCTTTGTCAGGGTATGCTTTTTGCTTTTTTCTTTTTGCCTTTTGCCACCATCAATCTTGTTCTTGTTTGTTTTCTTATTCCATCTCTCAAATCTCAATTGCACTGTTTTAATTTCTTGTGCTCTGTAAGGCTGTGATGCTCCCATTCTTCCTGATTCAGTATCAGGAATAAACCCGGCTGAGGAAGTGAGCATGGGCAACAAGGGTGTGCAAGGCTTTTGAGGTGATTGATGAGGCCAAGGCCAAGATTGAAGCTCAATGCCCCAACACTGTATCTTGTTCAGACATCCTTGCCTTCGCAGCTCGCGACAGCATATTCAAGGCCGGCAACATTCACTATGCAGTCCCTAGAGGCCGGCGGGATGGCAGAGTTCTGGGCAGCCAAATTTGCATCTGCCATGGTGCATATGGGTTCTATTGTGCTCACTGGGGTGCAAGGGGAGATTAGGATTTAGGAAGAACTGCAGAGTGGTAAATTAGGTGAGATTTTGACTACATGAAACCAAAGATATATAGATAGATAGAGATAGAGAGAGAGAGAGAGAGAGATGCTTTTTCTTCTTGTAACAAGTCTCCAATGTTTTGTATTCTATTTATGTTCTAATCAAGCCAGTTCTCTTCTTTTAATTTTGTTATTTTTGTAAAGCATTCATATATGTGTAATAAAGAAAATGTGGAACTGTGGTTTGTGGACCAAAGGAAAACAGGTAAACACTGTTAATTAGACATGGAAGAGTCAGGGGAGAGGAAGAAATTACCTTTCATGATCCGAAAGGTTTGAGCACAAGTCTTGACGATCCAAATTAAAGAGTCTTACATTTATATGCCAAAATTGTCCAAGTGTAATGATTCCACAATTCATTTGTTTCTTCTCCTTTGGCATCTGCTGTTTTTGAATCCACAATTGCATTTGTTGTTTCTCCTTCTATTTGCATCAGGTTTCTCCCCAACTCCACACCAACACCCTGCTTGTGGGTTGAAGGGAATCATAAAACTAATTGTTGCCCATTAGGAAACCTCTTGGTTTTCTAAAAGCTTGACTGAATAGTGAGAATATGATTCTGTTTACCAGACAATGCCACTTCCATCTTCTTCAAATAATTCAAAGGAGCAACTTTTTTTAATAGGAGATTGTATATTTTAACTATTATAATTTAATTTTTATAAATTTTAACTGCTTTACTTTAATTCTTAAGAAATAAAAAATAAAAAACAAAATGATTAACAGAAAAATACGATGAGTGCGGATCCTCGTGGGGACAATGATGGGGATAAATTTGTCCCTGCCACCGGGGACAGGGATATGGTAATAATTTGTTAGTAAATCATTCCTAAACAAATAAATTATTTTGTAAATTGAATAAATAAAATTTTATAGATAATAATTTATTTAATTTAATAAAACAAATAAATGGATAAATGAAAGTTTATTGGGACAGGACTGCTACATGTTATCCTGAACCAAACCCAGCCCATTGATAACCCTAAATATTGGGCTAATAATAATTTTTAATAAATCATTTCTAAATAAATAAATAATTTGGTAAATTAAATAATATAAATAATGATTTATTTAATTTAATAAAATAAATAAATAAATAAATCAAGTTTATTGGCATAGGACTGGTAGAGGCTATCCCAAATCAAACCTAACCCATTTACAATCCTAAATATTGGGATCAAGGGGAGAAATAGAGAGAGAATTTAGAGGAAAAAATAAGGGAAGAGAGAAGAAAGAGATGACTTTCATTGTTTTTGTTTTATATGGTGCCATGACCTTAAATACAAATTATTTCTAAATAAGTAAATAATTTAATAAATTAAATACATAAACTTTTGTAACTAATAATTTATTTAATTTAATAAAATAAATAAATGAATAAATAAAAGTTTATTGGGACAAACTAGTATAAGCTATTCAAAACCAAACTTGAATCCATTGGGTCGGTTTTGGTTCCAAGAACTAGAACTAATGGATCGGTTTCAGTTCTTGATATATTGTCCCGATTCTTATTGGGTTGCAATCGGTTCCACCTAGTCCCAAATTGATTTAGACTCGACTTGAGCCATATATATAATATATTAAATAAACTAATATTATATATATAATATTTTCAATAGGTTTATTATAATCAGGTCCATTGGGCGAGACCCAATTGTCCAAAGAACTGATCAGTTCGACTTTGGGTCTAAAATTACAAACCCTATCGGGTTCCATTCAGCTTCCCAGGTCCTTCATAATTCTTGTCGGGTTGGGCCCTACCGATGATAGCCCAAATATTGGGATAATAATAATTTGTTAGTAAATTATCTCTAAATAAATAAATAATTAATAAGTTAAATAAATAAAATTTTATAATAATAATTTATTTGATTTAATAAAATAAATAAATGAATAAATAAATTTTATTGGAATGGAACAAGTACAGACTATCTTGAACTAGACTTGACTCATTGACAATCCTAAATATTATGTGAGAGAAAGAGAAAGGTAAAAGGACAAAACTAGTACAAGCAATCCCAAATCAGACCCAACTCATTGACAACCCCAAATATTAGACTAATGATGATTTGTTAGTAAATTATTTCTAAATAAATAGTAAATTTAATAAATAAAATTTTATAGATAATAATTTTTTTAATTTAATAAAATAAATAAATGAATAAATAAATCTTATTGGAATGGGACTAGTATAGGCTGTAATGTATTAAACCCAACCCATTGACAATCCTAGATGTTACGCAAGAGAGAGGGGAAAAGAATAAGGGGAAAAGAAAGAAAGAGATGTAATTCATTGTTTTTCTTTTAAATAGTTGCATGACCAGTAATAATTAGAAATTCAAAAACAAATAGGATTTTTGGCTTTGACAACACCTAAACTTTGCAAAAAAAAAAACCACTTTTCCCCTTTTATAATTTGAGTGGCCAATTTAAACCTCAAACTAAGTACCCCCACTTGGCAAGATATGATAGTTAAAAAACATGATCTTTTGCAAATAGATCTTAGAAACCAAAGATTGTTTGGTTGAAATATTTTTTTATAGATCTCCAAAAAGGCTATAAAAGTTAGAAGACCATTTTTTTCAAAGTGGGCCCCACATACATTTTAACATATGCATAATATGTAATGTGGGGCCCACAAGATTTTCAAACTTAAGCTACTCATAGTCTCATACAAGTCCATACTCGTAAACCATATTTGTGGTCTCCACTTGTGTTTAAAATAGGGTTCACAAACATTTTTGAAAAGTGAGCCCCACATACATGTCCACACATGGATACCATATACACGGCTTGAATGTGCTGTGGGACGTTGCGGGGGCAATGTTGTAGGGGGCTGATTTGCTCTCGATTAGTACGTCCCCACTTGTAATTATAATTTTCTCTATACCTACTTCCCAAAGTAATTGTGTAATCTTATTTTATACTTTTGGGAGGGGAATTGAATTACGTATTACTTTGGTGAGATAGAAATCTGGTTTTGCAGTCAATTTCCACTCAGTTTCAAACATTTATCCATGAACAACATGAAAGAAAAAACCGGAAAAAAAAAAAAAATAGCAGGAAGTTCTTATGTGTAACCACACAAGCAAGTTTCTGAAAACAAAATTTAAAGAAAAAAGAACTTACCCACGATGTAGAGAGCTCCTCATTCAACCTGCAACTGAAACGCTTCTTCAGAGTGTGGAGAAGATGATTTACTTCAAGATTTGGCTCAGTGTAAGCAAAGATTCTCCAAGCTGCACTGATCAGAAAAAATAAAAAGGATTCTCAGAGCGGCCTCTTATCCCCTTCTTTACTAGAGTTCTTTTCTTTCTCCTTCCTCTCTCACGGTCTCACCTCTTTTGCTAAGTTTTAGGGTTTAACACCCTCACTAAAGACTTATCGGAATTCCAATTTTGTCCCCCAGTTCTATGAACCGCTTAAACGGTTCGAACTGATCGTACCTGGTATCTTACAGAGCATGATCCGATTTCTGGTTTGTGGGTCCTTCTTGATGGAATCAAGTTCCGATCAAAAGCGAGGGCACAAGAAACTCCCACAAAGAATCAAAGCACAAGGAATGAATTCCCATAAAGAAAAGGCCACCGGGGGTCGAAGGCTCTTTCTCTGACGATCTGTGTTAGGACAGAGGGCGTCGTTCTCCAGGTTACTCCTGTTAGAGCAGAGCATGGAAGCCTTCTGCAGTCTGCACAAGAGTAAACTGGGGAACGAAGGCCTCCGTGCCAACAACCCATTCCCTCTCACTCTCTCTGAGACAGACGAAATACGAGGAAAGCCGTATATATAGATGGACTACTGCTGCTGCTGCAGTAGGAACTTGGAATCCAAGATTACTTCGAAATTCTGTTGAGAATTCCAGAATGGAGGTAAGAAGCATCTCGAATTCGATGGTTGTTTTGCTCGCCGCTCGGCAGTTAAGTTGGTGCGGAAGAACCGGAATCCATGTATAAATAGGTTTTTCAGTTGAGAGAGAGAAAAGCTAAAGCTAATGGTGATGAACTGATGTATGTCGACAATCGACAGATCACAGATGCAATGGTGGCAGAATAGACCGTTTTCGTCATTTGGTCATTGGGTTAAAGGGTCAATCGTCCGATATGCTCAAACTATGGCATTTTAATTTTTAATTACAGGTCAGGTCTGCTACGGGTCTTACCCAACCCAGACCCGTCATGAAGTCGTTCTAACCCGAACGAAAACCAATCTGGCCTGCCTGCCCCACAAAATAGCTTATGCTTAATTAAACAAATGGTTCAATGCCACAATGTCAATGGGTCGGATTTTGCACCGGTTAAGGCTGACTTGACCCTAACCCGATAGAATCTGGTCAATGCGAGTTTACACTTTGCCAGTTTGCCCCGTTTGTTTTTCGAAAAGCCATTTTACCTGGTTAAGTGACTTGAGAAGGTTCAAAGTATTGATACGATATGCGTATCAGTAGTAACGTATTGATACTTAGGTGGCCTTTGATAAATGTGAAATCTGAAATCTAAAAAGTTAAAAAGATATTATTTGTCTGAAATCTAAAAAGAAGCATATGTGATTTTCTATTTAAAGGCTCTTAATTCATAAGTTTGTTTGTGTTTGATCAACTTTTTACCATTTGAAATTCATTGATTTTACTATTTTACCCTTAGAACATACTATTTGGAGATGTTGAGTTCAATTTGCATTATCTCATAAAAAAAAATTTTTAACTTCAAAATAATATTGAAACAATATAAATTAAAATTTACTAATTAATAAATAAAATGATTAAAATTTAAAAAATAATTAATGATTATAAAAATATTAAAATAATTAACAATAAATAATTAGTAAAAAATAATTTATAATTAATTATTGTTATTATTATTATTATTATTATTACTACTACTATTATTATTATTATTATTCACCCTCTTGAAAGAGAGAACCGTCGTCCCTACAACTTGTAGCAGCAGTGGCGAGAAGACAAAGTGGAGAGAGAGAGAGAGAGAATGGGGTGGGGTATTTTTGACTTTAGGCCATGTCTGAAACGCGTCTGATGGGGTATTTTTTACTTTAGGCCACGTCTGAAATGCGTCTGAGCGCATTAAGTGACGGGCATGAGTCTTAAAATTTCAAATCTGAAAAAACTTTTCAGATCATATTTTAGATGCAATATCAAATAAGCATTGCATCTGAAAAAGCAAATATTTCATATTTCAGACGTCTAAAAAGTGTTATCAGATGCCACCTTAGAAACGCTCAAAACTCTTTTTTTTAGTTTTTTTTTCAAATTTTGGTTTTTTGGGAAGCTAAAAACATGAGTTTTTTTTATTAAAAAAAGTTGGGGTTCTAAAACACCTGGAAACAGGTGTCTCGAAGTGTATTGAGAACATAGTTTCCAAAAAAACCCCACAGCACATCCTTGCAGTGTATTGAGAACATCTCCTAATGATAATACCAGAAATGATGAGGTATCATTGGGAGATGTTCCTTACACAGCGGGGATGTGTTATGGGATGTTGTGGGAAACTATCTCGTAGGGGTGGATTTCAACTCAAAATTGTCCCAATTCGCCTTGTTAATTTTTCCCAAGGTGGAAAAGTTATTTTTATTTAGGGATAAGTAGATTGCAATCCACCTAGAAATCTGAAATTGCAACCCAAAAAAAAAAAGAATATTGGAAAACTAGTCAATTGGAACCAAAATCCCGTTGGCCTGGTCGTTCGAACTGTCACCCGACCAGGATTTTGGGTTTAGTTCAATCAAGATCCGTCAAATGGTCAAAACCATTGACTTGGTCAAGACCTAGCCAGTTCAATCATTGACCCGTTCGCCTTAGTGATCGGGTCATGGACTGCACACTCAATACATGCAAAACTTTCAAAGGCCTTAACTTTGCACTCTAATGTCTGATTGAGGTGTTTTTGTTTTTTTGGTAACTTTTCAATCCTATATATAATTTGCTAAAATCAATATATAATTTGTATTTTACTAAAACACCTCTTATAAGTTTATTGTTAACTGTTTGTATTACCATATAGGAATGGTCATGTGGCCACTTAAACCGAGTAAAAGATATTTAAGGGCATGGGCCCATGGTTATTTATTCAAAAAAGAAACAACAGTTCTTCAAAGAGAGAATAAAATTGATCGAAGAGAGTATTGACAATGTTTTACTAGAGGCAAGAATGACATTTCAATGCCTGAGATTGATCCCGATCGCCTGTGATGGTTGTTGGTGGCCACCGGTTAGAAGGAGAGAGAGAGAGGAGCGAGAAGCGTCGAAAACTATCATTCATTTTCGAAATAATGTAACTGTGTTGATATGGGGTAATGGGGAACGGGATCTGCTCCATGGGCGCCTCACAGGCACATCCACCGTGCGGAATATCTCCCGTACGTGTGAGGTCGGTTAGTTAAGTACGCATAGCGTGTATAGGACGTGCCCTGACTGAAGTCGAACTCTCTTTATCTTATTCATGCCACTAATTATCTATCCTCTTAATTATTTCATTAAATTGCCTAAAATTTGTTAATTCTATTCATCAGATGTATTTATATTCAATTATAATTATTATTAAAAATTAAGTTCAATCAAAATACAATTTAAAATATAATTAAATTAAATTAACTTAATATAAATATTATTTACTTTACGGTAAACATCAACCCATTTCGTATTCAATGGTATATTGTTATAGGTTAAATAATCAACTTTCACTTAAAAGAAAATTAATTTTTAATTTAACCAAGTAAAGAATAAATATTATTTATTTCACTCAACAATAAATTTGATAATATTTGAAATGTAAAAATTATTATTATTATTATTATTATTATTATTATTATTATTATTATTATTATTATTATTATGTTTTGTTTTTAAAGGATATGTGGGTAAAGAAAAAATAGGTTGAATGAATAGACCCCAAAAATAATCTTGACAGGTAGGTTCCAGTTCCAATAACCTAGAATGTAGGGGTCAATCCTAGGTTATGCCTTGAAACCCAGCTAAACCAACCCATACTCACCCCTATTGTTAGTACATCGTGTCTTAGTTTGTTTATTTTCTGGCCAATAAAATTTAAAATAATTTTATAGTTTAAATTTTTATTTAATTATAATTTAAAATTTAAATTATTTAGTTGTTTAATTAACTAATTAATTATAGTGCAAGTTAGACATAACCAAAAAATGACGCTTGAGTTGGATTATCGATTTGACTCGATTGAGAATGTCATAAGAGGTCATTCTGTCTCAAATTCGCTTAAAAAAGTATGTGCATCACACGGGACCCTAGTGAATTGGCAATTCTTTGCTCCTTGTAACTTTGGAACTAAATGAAATGAAATGAAATTTTAAGAATAGTCAAACTAAGGGCTGTAATGGGGTCGTGTTTGGATCCGATTTAGCTATATCATAATCTCATCAGATTATTGAGAACTCCAAATCCGAATCCAATATTTCAGAGTTTGGACTAGATTTGGATGCAATCCAATTCCACTTTATTGTTATTGAAATAAAGAGAAAAATAAAAAATAATTATTTGTAACGTATACAAATATAACAAAAATGTATATAAAGATTTTATATTTATATTGACAAACATGCCTTATTATGTTACTTAGGGTCCGATTGGTCTGCATTAGAATCAGAATCAGAACCAAAATCGAAATCCTTGGGAATCGGAATATGAATGGTCCATTCTCAGTCAGTTTGGTTCAGACAGGAATGGGAATGAGAATTGGAATAAACAGTAATGACATTTCATTCCCAAGGGAGAGGTAGGGAATGATCATTCCCTCAAATGGGAGAATGCCATTCTAGTATGAATGGGAATGAGATTCCAATTCCGCCCAACCAAACAGTTGGAATCGGAATACCCGATTCCGATTCCAATTCCAATTCCAGATCCATATTCCTACGATCCAAATGGGGCCTTATAATTGAACTCAAACTTTTAGCAGATGGGATGGAGTAAAACCTGCACCCGATCTAGATCCAAGTTTTAACATCCAAATCCAAGTAATCCATTCAGATGTCGAACCGTATCAGATTTTTCAAGTCCATTAACAGCCCTAGTCAAACTAGATGATTTAACCATTCATTCCCTGACTTAGTTGCTAAGATGACTTCGCCTCTGGTTCTAGTTTGACAACATTGATGAAAAGCCATTGGTCCTAGTCTCCTATGAGCTTGGATCACCTGCCAATAAAATAGTGAAATTAGGGGTGAGAATGGGTCGATTCGATTTGGTTCTATGGCGGAACCTACAACATACCCCTATAGGTTTTTGGAACCGGAACCTACTCTATGAAGGTCAGTTTTGGCCTTAACAGTTTTGGGGTTGACTCCAAGGTCTACCCATTGAACTTGTTCTTTCTTTACTCTTTCATTTAAAAAAAAAAAGAAGCATGTCCTTTAAAAACTTGATTTTCAATAATGATAATATATAGTTTAAGACTAATACTATTTTTATTGATTAAGTTGAGTAATTTAATATGTAGATTATCATAATATATTAATACATGGTTCAAAATGTGTCATTATAATTTAAATTTTATAAATATTACCTTTTACATTATTTATTATACACATTCAAATATTAAAATGAAAACAAATTATCGAATCACTTAAATAACTCAATGGTAAAGTGAGACTATGGCTTTTGTAAACATGAGTGTTTGGATTTAAATATTGACATCCTTAAGAATATTTTGGGATTTATTTCAAGACAAATTTGATTTCAAGGCTGATCCCATCAAGGCCAACCAAGGCTGATTCATTGGACCAGTTTGGATAAGGTAAACCCCTAAACCTTGGAACCAACTTGGGTGGGGGTCAGCTCCAAGAATTTGGAGTAAATCAGGTAACAGATTGGATAGGGATCAATTCAAAGTTGATTTGAGACCGATTCCATTTGATTTTGGATAAAACCTACTCATTTAATCACCCCTAAGTGAAATACATTTCAACACCCTACCAACAAAGTCAGACACCACAAATCTAATATATAATGTCCCAGTCTCATGGTGAGATGTGGGGTGTTGGATCCTGTTGGTAGGGGTTGAATTGTATTTTGTTGGTAAGAGATATTACACCCATCATGGTGGAATGTCAGTAGGTCAGTTTAAATGGTAAGTTTGCACTAGTCCGAACACTATTAAGTTAGGGTTAGGTTGGCCTTAATCAGGCATCATGTCATGTTTTGGATTGGTCTGAACCATGCTAAGCCTGGCTCTTTGTTACTAATGTACTCTGATTCAATTTTGCAAGTATTTGGTACCATTACATTTTTGTACTAAAAGTAAAAGTTGTTTTTTTTTTCGATATTTTTTATTAAAAAATAGAGTAAAATGAAAGCAAACTTGCACTCAATATTGTCAATGTAAAAGTGTAGATTCTAGTCTTGAAATTCATGTTTGTACAATTGTACCCATCACAACGCTGTAATCAGATAATTATTTTTTTACTTATACATGTATAATAAATGTATATAAGTCAAATTTTAATTGGAATTGGTGGGGTTAAATTTGCATCCAGTCCAATTATTAATCATATGGAAGTTCTAAAAAATGAACTTTGAGGTAAAAAAATTGCAAAAAGTAGTGGGGAAAGGCACCAATTAGGGGTGTTCATGGTCCGGTTTAGTGTAGTTTAAAAAATATCTCAGACCAAACAAATAAATTATGGTTTGAGAATTTCTCAAACCAAACGAAACCGTTTTAACATGGAAATCAAATCAGACCAAATCATTTGGTGCAGTTTTTAATATGGTTTGGAGAACTTTGGTCCATTCTTTGATTCTATTGGGCTTAACTAATTAGAAGGCCCAAATAACACCCTTAAAAATTTAAATTTAAAAATTTCATTTTATTATTTTTATTATAAAACAAAAGATTTTAATATATATTTATAATTTTAAATATTCTTTAGATATATATTATAGGGAGAATGACCGTTCAGCCCAGGGTCAGAATTCATAGGCCTAAAGTACAATTAGGGTAAGTGCCTGCTCGAAATTAATACAGGTGGATATGGATGCATAGAATGTGGGTTTTTAAACATTTGAATGTTTATAAAGTTGCAGCAGAATTCAGAATTCTGCATTAGGTCTGTTCAATTTTATGGCTGGAACCAAACAATGAACACCCCTAGCGCCAATGGCCCAATGGGATGCATGTTTCATAAAAGAAGTTATAAAAAATTAAAATGAGACCACCCCAATCCAACAGCTGTAAAGTTATGGGCTAAAGTTGTCAATAGATTATAATTTGTAACCCATGACCCGATGACCTGATCAAGCAAATCAATCAATGGTTCAACCCGGATCGACAAATTTCTAGCTCAACGGTTTTTGACAAAGTTCCAAGTTTTAAGAAAATCAAAACCAGAAATTGGGCGGGGGTGATGTTTGAACCATTGGACCATTCGGTTCAACAATGGATTGAAAACATTGTTGAGAGCCCTACAATCAAGCACTCTATCAAAGAATACAAAAGTAAGGATGCACCAAGTGTAAGATGAGCCGAGTTGGGTTCCATACCCCTCTTCGATTAGTCGGATTGTGGTTCTGGACCTTCTGTGGGTGCCGGGAGATGATTCGGGTCGGAATCGTTAAGGCCAAAGCCGTGTCGAACCCGACCCGTTGACATGCGGAGTCGTTTCCTTCTTTTGCCCTTCGCGGCTTCTTTAATCACTATTTCTTCAGGCGAGGGCGAGACTTTCCTCTTCTCGTCTTCTTCTCACCTCAGGAAGGCTGTTCATTCTGTGCCTTCAAATTTGTTTTGCTCTCTCTCTCTCTCTCTCTCTCTCTCTCTCTCTCTCTCTAATTCTCAATTGTTTTGGTGAAATGTATCGCATTTCCCAAAACAGAAGAACATTTTATTTTCATTTTCTGCAATGCCCATTTCTCAACTCCTTCACAACAGCAAAGAAAACATCTCCAGCGGTCTCCTCCGATCCATCCTTGCCATTTACAGTTCAATACCTCGTCAATACATGTGCGCTTCCCGTAGAAAGTGCTCTTTCAGCATCCAAAACGCTGCAACTCGATGCAAGAAACGCCCAGAAGCATGACTCTGTCCTGAACTTCCTAAAATCCCGTGGTTTCTCCGATACCCACATTTCAAAACTCATCACTAAGCGCCCTTCGCTTCTCCGCTGTAATTTAGAGGGAAAACTCAAACCCAAGATAGAATATCTTCTTGGTTTTGGATTTTCGGGCTCCACTCTCGCAGAGCTACTCCTCTCATGCCCAAATATTCTTAGAAGCTTGGATAATGTTCTGAAACCAAATTTTGAAGTCCTCTTGACATTGCTGAAGACAAGTGAAGATGTCATCAATGCCGTTAAGCGCTATCCATGGCTCCTAAATTTTGATCTCAGACGAAATATGCAACCTAATGTGTCTATCTTAATGAGTCAGGGTGTACACGTTGCACATATCTCCAAGCTTATCATCTCCCATCCGAGGACTGTAGTGCAGAAGGTGGAAAAGATGATCAAGATTGTCGAGACTGTCAAAAAGTTGGGATTCCAATCCAGCAGTTCCTTGTTTGTACATGCTGTTCGAGCAATGTCTTCAACGACTGAGCCCACATGGAAAAGAAAAATGGAGGTTTTTAAGAGCTTCGGGTGGTCTGAGGAAGAGGTTATGTCTGCTTTTAAGAGAAGCCCTAATGTTATAACTTGTTCAGAGGAGAAGATCAAGAGGTTGATGGATTTCTATACGAGCACTATGAAGCTGGAGAGATCAACAATAATTGCAAATCCCACTCTTCTCGGGTATGGATTTAGCACAAGGATCTGGCCAAGATATTTGGTTATAAAGGTTTTGGAGACAAAGCAGCTGCTTAAAGTAGGCAGGAAACTTATTTGGGCATTTAGGCTTAATGAGAAAAAATTTGTGGAGACCTATGTGACTATGCATTTGGATAGAGTGCCAGATTTAATGGAGGTTTACAAGGACGCCATTGCAGCTAAAGAGACTTGTATTGATGGTGGGGATAGGGGAGTAAGTAGAATATCAGGAGATAACATTTTGACTCGGAATGCCGAATAAACGATGTATGGATATGTTCATCATATCCGTTCTTTTTCCCCCTATTTGGCGTATTGTTGTCATGCATTTTACTGTTTTCATTAAGGGCTGCTGTCAAAATTTGGCTGCGCCTGTAATTTTCAAATCTTCAAGTTAATGTTTAGTTGCTGTTTTGAAGCCACCAGGCAAGGATAACAGCAGGTGAGGGAAATTTTTCCATTTCTGAGACACAGAGTCATTGTTTGATTCCATGAATAATTCGGTGGATGCAGATGTCTCCATTTTTTCTAGTGTTGTCTAAAATGGTAGTCGATAGAGTATTTTGGAGGAGTCCTGAAACAAAAGTGCATAGCCTAAAGTAAAAAAAGAAGAAGCTTAGCCTTGAAATGAACCATCTGAGATGTACTATCACGTGCTCATCAAGTATGAAATGTATTACAGAGTTCTTTTTTATACTAAAATAAATATTTTGAAAAAGAAAAAAGAATAGGAGTATAAGAACGAAGTGAGCTTTGTGGCTTGACCAAAAAATCAAAACCCAAAGAGTACTGTACAAATATAAAATCATCCATACAAAATTTGAAGCCTTAAACCTCACCATAAGAAACCAGCTTCAAGGCCAAAAACAAAAGCACATTAAAAAGGGTAAATTAGAAGGACCCCTCATACTTTGTGGGTGTGGCACTCAGCCCCCGTACTAGTTAATGGCATATAACCACGTGTACATCATGTGAATCATTAAATATTTTTAAAATCCTGAAATGCTCTTATCTTACATTTAGAAGAAAATTTTGCTTATTACCCATTTAATATATTAAAAGAGATATTTCCAGTCCTGATTTTCTGACTAAGGAACTAGATCATTGAACTCACACCTCATGATCGGACAACCAATCTTGAAAACCCAAGTGATTTACAATTTCTTCAAACAATTTTGGCCATTGAAGTGAAGTAGTAAATAGTATATCAGATTTACCCAGATTTCAGAAAAAAAAAAAAAGGAAAAAATGCCATGTAAATGGTGTGCCAAGTTAGCCCAAAGATCTGGATCATCAAAGTGGTATCTTAAGATTTGTGCATTAATCTAACCATCCAAATGATGCTAAATTCAACTAATATAGGGCATCCAAAAAATTTACCAAAACAACAAAAAAGTCTAGGCTATCAAAATGGTCTCTTGAGAGCAAAGAATCAATCTTGGCCATCCATGCAACATACCAAGATTTCAACTAATCTGACAACCATTCATGTGAAGCATCAAAGTATCTAAAAAATCTATGTCAAACACGTAATAGGACCTTTTCCCCATGTTCTTCAGTAAATTAGGTATGACTTTGTCTCTAGAAAGATGGTTAGATTTTGGAAGGATGTTTTGTTGGGAGATCCTTCATGCCAGTCCTACTTCAGGATCTATAATTTAACCACTTTGAAGCATAAACCAGTTGCTGACTTATTGGATAACAATGGGATTTCTTGGAACCTGGGGTCAAGAAGGGCAGTAAGGGACTCTGGAAGATTGAAACCCATGACATCATCTCTTTGATCAATGATCTTAAAGATTGTAGGTAGGGTGTTTAGAGTTGGAAGTGGCAAAATCCTAGCAATGACCAATTTGAGTTGGGGTTTCAATAAGAGCAGAATTAATGGCTGTTCTACAAGGTTTGAAGCTGATATGGTCAGTGAATATTAACAAATTAGTGATAGAAGGGGATTCCAACTTTCTAAGGTGGTAGTCAGTCAGCTCAATACAAATAGCCACACGATTGGCAGTATAGACAAACAATCAAGGAGATTAGGTGGTTGATGAGGGAAATGGAGGTATCAAGTGGATTCAAGGATTGGAAAATAGTATGGCTAATTCATTGGCTAAGCTAGGGGTAAATAGTGATCAAATAAATTGGTTTTTCAAAAAGGGGATGGGCAGAATCCTTCCAGCTTATATTTTAGTATGCATAATAATTTGTATACTCTTGATTACAAAAAATAATAAAGCAATTCAGTTATCCATAAAAAAAATTCTTATAGGTATGTTTGTTTTTCCAAGGTCTGTTCTTGATAAAAAAATGTTTACTTTTCCAAGGGAGAGATGAGAGGGTGTGGACTCTAAACCTAGCAGAAATTTCTATTGTGATTCCATTTTCAAAACTCTTTTTCTAAACCAATATGACCCACTCCTTTCTAGCAAAGGCCATTTGGCCAAGGTGTTAAGACATGTAGGTGTGATGCATGGTTGAGAATGCAAAAGACATAAGCCTCCTAAGCACAAGGAGGTGTAAGCCTTGTAAAGAGTAGTAAGCTTCAAGGAGGTTAAAAGGCATATGAGGCGTACTAGAGGTGTATATCTCATGCAAAAGTCGTTTGAGGCATACACCTTAAAGGTATCCATGCCTCCAATATGTGTTAGGGTGTTTTGAGTGTGCCTCACCTAGAGGTGCAACCCTAGGCATATGCCTCAACACTTTTTAGAACATTGGTTCTATGATCTCCTCCAAAGGTCAAAGTTTCTTGTTGGGCTATCCAAGTCATCAATACATTTGAGAGGCTTCAAAGAAGGCAAAATTTTTCAATTATCAAAAAAAAGGAAGACAAAAAAATTGGTCATAGACTAAAAGTAACTTTCAGGGGCAGACCTTGGCTTCTCTCAAGAACATCTAGCAAGTATAACCATTTGCTCTATGGCCACTCCCAATCACCTTCCAAGAGTTGGCCCTAAAATATACAATAAGAAGGGGAAAATGCTACACAACAATTTAAGGATTTAGTCAGACTACTAATAGACAAATGGTTAGTGTGGAGTTAAGGGGCATGAAGGACAGAAGTGAGGGTATGGCAATTCGAGGTCTTGATGTCTCCCTTACCAAAGACAGGGGCAAGAGAGCCATTGGCTAGGTTTGTTTTATCATGGCTAGAAAGCAAACTATAAGTACTAAATAGGGTAGATACGCTAGTCATATGATTAGAAGCTCCATAATCAATAATCGAAGGGTTCTTGCAATTACCTGAGATGGTTGCATGGTTGGCAGTAGCACGAATACCTAAATATTCAAAAGCAGAGGAAGTCGAATTGCTTGAAGAGCTAGAAACTTCTACAACTGTGCTCTCAAGATGATTGATCAACCTCCCATACTTCTCAAATTTAGCCTAGTTGTTCAATGGCAGTCTTCTCATCACTAGAACCCTTGTCACTATCTAGAGCCATGGATGCATTAGCATTCACACTCTTCCTATTCACAGGTTTTTTAATGTTATTAGAATTTTTGAAATGGATTAGCAAGAGTTGGTGTAACTTTCAGCAAGTGTCCTTTGTATGCTTCGGCTCCTTGCAATACTCAATTACTCACATATAACATCTTTCTTTTCCTCAACTACCTTAGGTTTTACTTCAACATTAGCAAAGTGGTCAATTGGAATTGTCCCCTGAACTTGTACTTGCCTTTTGTTTTCCTTACTACTAACCATGACATATGCTTGTGACAGAGTTGCATCATCCTTTTGCCAAGATATTTTGTCTAATAATGTCATACTCTGAATTTAGTCCTGTCAAGAACTCAAACACCTTGTTTCTCTCCACAAGCTTCCTATATGTTTTAGCATCTTTTGTACTCTCCCAAATTACTTTCTCCATCAAGTCAATCTCTTGTAAAAGAGCTTTCAGCAACTGCTAAAGTTCTCTCTCCTTTCTGTACATTATTCACATTAAGTTTATGGGAGTATGTCTAATTTTGATTAATGTGGGGTGGCATGGAGTTCACCAGTTTATGGGAGTATGGGAGTATGTCTCAACAACACTTCTTGTAGGAAGGACCATCTTCCTTAGGCTGCTTCTTACTACTAGAGATATAACCTCACCTTCGTCTAGGGGTGAGCATAGTTTGGTTTAAACTGAAAAACCGAACTGGAATTTCGGTTTTGGTGCATTCGGTTCGGTTTGTTCTGATATTCGGTTCAGTTTCGATTTTTAATTTCGGTTTCGGTTGGAGTATTTTGCATTTCGGTTAACCAAAATAACCGATATTATTAGGGTATATTAGTAATTACACTCGTACCCCCACTGATAAAAAAAATATACTTGTACACCCTTTTTGTTTGGGCCCGCCAAAACCATCCTTTTTGTTTAGGCTCACCAAACCCAAAACCATTGAGACTTGAGAGGCATTAAACAGTTAGTCAGACGCTAGACAAACGCCAGTCTAGCGTTTGACGCCAGACTGGCATCTGACTAACTGGGCGGGATGTCCGTAGGGGTGAGCAAACGTTTCTCGACGATGACGAGCATAACTGCGTAAGTCTTCCTCTCCAAGTCTTTGTGTTCGGCGACTGGTGTCTGACTGTCTTCCCACTTCTCACTTTCTTAGTTTCCTCTTTCTGAAGCAACAACCTCATACACCGGTGACAGCGAGCAGCGAGCTGACTGTCTTCCCACTTTCCCAATTCGTGTTGTGCTAAGAGTCTTCCTCTCCAAGTATGTGTTATGCTCTGTCTGCGTTTGGTCTGGCGTCTGACTGTCTTCCCACTTTCCCAGTTCCCTCTTTCTGAACTCCGAAGCAACAACCTCATAGTCTCATACTCCGGCGACGGTGACAGTGAGCAGAAAGTTGGTTGTCGAAGTCTCTTACTCTCAGGTATGTAATATTTATTATTGTTTTTTTTTTCCCCTTTTTCTGCTTCTCTCATTTTGCAATTTTCTGTCAGTTTTTGCAATTTTCGGTTTTAATCGAAAAAACCGAATTAACTGAAAAAAAATTTGGTTCAGTTTGATCGGTTTAACCTAAATTCGGTTTCGGTTCGGTTGCCACATTTCATAATTTGGTTTTTAAAAATTCGGTTTGCTCGGCTCGGTTTTAAACCGAACAAACCGTTTGCTCACCCCTACCTTTCTCTACTACATATTCTACTAACTACTACCAGGCTAAATAGTTGGTTCGATCAAGTTTCATTGTGGTCACAGCCAATAGAGAATCTACATATGCTTCTGGAACTTAAAGAAATTCAGATAGCAAACAGGAACGATTAAAAGAGAGAATAACCGAAACTAACCTTAACAGGATTCCAAAACTAGGGTTGTGCAGAACCTGGAAACGTGGGAGAAACCTTAAAAATGTGGTTGCTCCTTGTGGGACCTGCAGAAATCAGTCCAGCTTGGATCGATCTCCAAGATTATCAAAAAACTTTTCTTCAAGCCTTGAATGCCAGGTGGGACCCTTGTTTACTCCAGTTGGCTAGGGTTTTGGGTTAAAACCCCAAGAATCGTCTTGGGCACCAATCCAATTGCCTACTTTCTCCAGAAATCTTCTACCAACTAGGCTGAATGAATCTTCAATCAATCACTAACTCAATTCTCCAAGCATACTGTGTATGGGATTAAAAGAAAAGGAGAAAAAAGTTGTAGTGCTCTGATATCAAGAAGAAAATGACAATAGATTAAACTGAAATAATTAAAGGAAGTATGAAAGATAGAGTGAAAAATCAGAATAGAAGAGATAGAGACAGGAAGAAGAGAAGAATAGGAAGAAAGGGGGAAGGAGAGGAGTGAAAACTTAAAAGAAAAGTCTATTTGGCCCATTAACGCAAAAGATAATAACTATAACAAGGAAATAAACTAAGGCCCATGAGGCCCAATATTTCTACAATTTCTAATGATTTGACAAGCTAAACTATTGGTGATTGAGACACATGAATAAAAACAATTATTTTTTTTACCATCATCATCATCCTAGTCTTATCCCAACTATGTGGGGTTGACTACATGAATTCTGTTTCGCCATTCCATTCTGTTTAATGCAGTTATCTTTTCTTTATCATCCTTTTATATCAACAATTAATTTCATAAATTATTTATAAAAAAAAACTATAGTTTCATTAATGGATTAAATGAAAAACTTGTTTCCCAAGCATGGAGATTAGTACTGGAATATTAGTTAAAAGCCAAAATCTGTCCACTTCTAAGATAGAAATCCAAAAGGCAAAGTTACATTTCAATCCTTGACCCTGGGCCTGGGAAGCCCCATGCGAAAACATCTATTGCTACCCCAGTTCAAGCCAAGGCATCTGCCAGAATATTAACAGCCTTAGGGAAACTTTATTGAGCAGTTCATGTTGGCCATTAATTGTTTAGCTTCTCTGATTTGATGTCTTGACCATAGATCTGAAACGTTGAAGAGAACAATAAAATATAAGTTGTTCATATTCTCTTAAAGGAAAAATAATATAAGATGGGATAGAGTACATAGAATAGGGCATTGACTGAATTAATTAGAATAGGGAAGGCATATGAGTGGATTTGGGGTTAAAATAGAGAGAGAGAAGATACAAATAAATGTTTGGGAGCCTGCTGCTTGTGGAGGTATAAAAGCTATGGTTTGTAAATAAGAAAATATAGGGACAATGTTTTTATAAAGAGGAATACTTGGATGAAAAAGCAAGGGTATCTGTTAGGTTCCATGTGCAAGGATGGATGCGGCTAAAATTCAACAAAACATGATGGTGATCAAGTTTTTTAATAGGAAATTCAAAATTTCAAATAACTAAATTCCAAAACCAAGTTAAAGAATAAGTCTGACTCTTGATGAAGATTAAAACCAAATGCAAAGTTATTACTGTTTTCCTCCGTAAAATGGGACTCAATAGGTCTAACTAGTACTAGTAGGAACTCCTGAGATGCCATATCAAGGATTTTTAGGGTAGAGACATTAAAATTTTGTATACAAATAAAAATAGATTGAAATAATATTCCAAGGAGCTGTTATCAGGAGATACAAATGAGTGAATAGGGTGTAACTGCCCTAGAGGTCAGCCCACCCATTTGTATTTGTCTTCAAGAGTATAATGATCCAGAAAATAAATGTGGCAGAAACGCAAATGCTAAGATGGAAGAGTGGAAAAACTAGAAATGATAGGAATAGGAATGGAGTTATTTGTAGGAACCTAGGAGTAGCTCCAATAGGCGATAAAATGTGTGTGTGTGTGTGTGTGTGTGTGAGAGAGAGAGAGAGAGAGAGAGAGAGAGAGAGAGAGTAGACTAAGGCTGCATTTGGCATTCCTTATTTTAAGGGCTTGTTTTGGAGCAGTTACAGTAGTCCGAACCAGTGAAGAAGGAAGAAGAAGATGAGGAAGAAGACAAGAGAAAGAGAGAACAGGAGGGTTTAGTCGAACTGATTAGTGTCCCATTCAGTCGACCCCCTTGTGTTTATTAGGTTCTAATTACACTTACAAAGACTAAACTGCCCTCACTTAAGTGTGGGGCAGAGTACTCTAATAAAACAGTCACATAAGCAAAGTACTTAACTGACATAAGATTACTAAATTACCCTTATTCGGCTCACTCTAACAGGGCTTATCTCCTTTTTGCAGTTAAAAATTCAATGTTTATAGGGGACATTTTAACAGGAAAAAAGAGACCAGTCCTTAAAATAAGGAATGCCAAATTCAGCCTAAGATGGTTTGGGCACGTGCATAGAAGATCACCAACTGCGCCAGTTAGAAGAAGTGATTTGTTACACATTGAATGGGCTAGAAGAGCTTGGGGTAGACCAAAAAGGACATGGGTAGAAGTAGTAAGAAATGATTTAAGCACTAATAATTTAACAGTGGATATGGTTTTAAATAATTGTCCAAACAGGATTGATGTAGCCAACCCCATATAGTTGGGATGAGGCACGGCTGATAATGAAGATTCAAGAGTTTAATAAGAATGAAACTACAACTTCAACCCTAAGACAGCAGCATCTATTTTAACCCTATAGTTGAAAGATTATGTATATTATTTTAATAATGTTATTTGCTCATTTGGCATTTATTTTTGTTATTGAAGTTGCATAGTAATTTTCTTTTCCAAATTTAAGAGACAGAATGTGATACTATAATCATGTTTTTAATTTATGCACTGTCTTATGGTCTACTCATCTAATAGTGGATCCTGGTAATCTGTATATATGTAATATGTGGTAAGTTACAAGGTACCAGGCTGATGTACATTGAAATATAGGGGCACCAAAATCAGAACCTCCTCTTAACCTCAATTGTTTGTTCATATTTGAGGACTTGTGCTATTTGGTCAGTTGTCACATATATTAGACCAATTTGAGCAATTTTCTTCTTCTAACACCCCAAATAAGTTAAGTTGTTTTAAAGGTGGACCAAATATTTGGAAGAGGGACAAGGAGGGGAACACAGAAAAGATAACACTCCATTGGAGACACTTTTCAACTACAACTTGTCTTTCCTTGACATAGGGAGAGAGGTTGGTTTGTGGATAGAGGGCACTTTGTTTCCTAGAAAAGAAATCTGAGAAATTCCACAAGTTTGTGTCTTAGACGTACAACCCTGAATTAGTCAAGACTCAAAATGCTGTTAACCAAGGGTTGAAGTTAAGACTTGCAATATTTCAATGAAAACATGGAAAGGAGAAATAACAAATGCAACTGTGGATTCAAAAACACCTGACACCAAAGGAGAAGAAACAAGTGAATTATGGAATCCATTTGCACTTGGACAATTTTGGCATGCACATGTGAGTTTAGTTTATTATACTGACAATTTTTTATGTTATTATTCTATATTGGTACTTATTGTTTCACAATTTGTGGTTACTGGTTAGTTCTATTTTAGTTGTATATGATTGATTAGATTTCATTGACGAGGGTGATCATGATGTCAGATACAGTTTTCCCTCAAAGTATTGCAACCAAAATCTCCATAATAAGACTTCTTAATTTGGATCGTCAAGATTGGTGCTGTTTTACATAGGTCCATTGCATCCATATCAGCTTCTACTTACCCAAAACTGAAAATGAAATTCCCTTTCCCTCATCGTGGGTAGACAACTTGGCCTACACCATCTGATTGTTAAGTATTAGGAATTAGTTTGGGGCCTCGGCATTCCTCCAACAGTCAAGGCTATGTATTGTTGCACTACTTAGCAGTAGCCTTATAAAACCTAGTGACTCATTGTGTATCCTTCTATTCTTCTGGCAACCAAATACCAGCAAAATAATATATTCACAAAGTAACTATTTTCACCACATGCTATCCTCAACCAACATACTAGACCAACCATGGTTTTAAAAACTGACCCGGAAACGGAACCACACCGACCACTGGTTCCCGGGTCAAATGGTCTGCCATCTGGTCCAAACCCTGGTCAGACGGTTTTGGGGTCCAAAACCAGACCTGGAGCCATGACCGTTCCTGGGTCAACTGGTCTCACCATCTGGTCCAGTCTGGTTTTCAAAACCATGATTCCAACCAAATGCATTCCAAATTAAGAAATCCAGAGTCCAAATTTTGCTGAAGCTCCCGTGTCTTTATCAGGTATCCAGTTGGTCAAAAGACCTTTCGCCTGGAGATTGGAGAAAGAATGTCGGGTTTGGATATGAATATATGATACTGAAGTTATTCAGCATCCTGACTTCTGAATTACTGGGTTTCATGGGAGACATCTTTCATGCAGTTGCTCTCAAGACTTTCTTCTTTAGTCAGGTTAAAAGCAGTTTAGATCGTGTATATTACTTGGTGGCCGTATTCAGTCTTTATCTGGTCTTAATGGGCTGTCTCACGGTACGATTCATTGACTGTGAAGTTTTGGATAGGTATAGTTTTCCATCTGAATTTGGGCTCTGCTCTCCCCTACAAATTACCTTCTTTTTCCCAAGAACAAAATACTGCTATTGAAATGAAGACAAAACAGCATTTGAAAGTTATCTTCTGACACAAGAATCGTGACATTCCCAACTATGTAATCGGGATTAAGGTTGGGTTGAATTGTTTGTAGAAGAATGTCAGACTTGGACACTGGACTAGACGATTGGACTTTTCAGACCACAATTTCATCTCTAAAAACAAATGAAAATTTTCAACTTGAATGCACCAATACTGATCATGTAGACAAACAAAATACTGATGGTCTGTTTGGTTCACGGGAATGGGGGTCTGGAATTGGTCCATTCTGATTCCAACTGTTTGTTGGGGTGGAATCGGAATCTCATTTCCGTTCCTGGTGGAATGGCATTCCCCCATTTTAGGGAATGGCCATTCCCTCCCCCTCCATTGAGAATGAGAATCCATTCCAATTGATTCCGATTCCGATTTGGATTCCTGTCTAAACCAAATAGATGGTAGGAATAGACCATTCCAATAGATTTCAGTTCTGGTTCTGCGGTTCTGCCTGTGAACCAAACGGACCCTGTGATAGTGTTCAGTCCTTTTGGATCATGAAAGACACTTCCATTCTTTGGCCTCATTATCCCATCTCCAATCAACCTGTTTTACTTTGGTCCACAAATCACAATTCCTCATTTTCTTTGTTGCCTCTATATGGATGGTTTACGAAATAAATAGAACACAAAGCATTGGAGACTTTTACTAGAAAGAAGGAAGAACATCTTTGGCTCTATCTGCTTTAATGTAATCAAAATTGTATATTGTGCGCTTTAAATGGGTTTTTTCGTTCCATTTTTCACAATGGACATGTTAGGGGGGATTCTAGTGTTTAAAGATAAACAGCCCCATATATTATACCACTAATACATTGCCATATTTTGGACCTTGTTCTACACATATACAATAGAAATCCCTCAATTCTTAAAAATGTGGGCTTAGTCAAATATATCCAAATGCATGTATTAATTTGTGTTCTAACATCTAATATTTATTGTTTTATTCTTGCTTTGAAAAAGTAGCTTTTAAAAGATAATCTGCAACCATTTTATATTTTCCTAACTTTTTTTGCTTTAGGAAATTTACTTTTTGCTTTTTTGCATTTTTAATTGTTTTAATAAATGACCTTTTAATTTTAAGAATAGTCAAACTTAGGGATGTAATTGGGTTGGTAGTTATATCAGAATCTCATTCATGTATGCATATATATATATATATATACACATTATTTTAGGTCCAATATATATAAATAATTTAGTTTTTAACTTTTTATAAATAAAAAAAGGACAAGGCCGATGGCCCCTTGAAAGTTGGGATGCAGACTGCGAAAAATTTCCCAAAATCAAAAGAGGGTAAATTACATATTACCACCTTGTACTTTCAGGGTAGTAACACATAACACCTCGGATTTTGTTTGTGACACCCTCCCTTCAAATTCCAACACTTTGCCTCTTCTCCATTAAAATTAATTAGAATAGGAGGAAAAGTTAATTTACTGAAATGCACTTTTGAGATTCCAATATGGCTATATGTAGAAGGATGGCAGTAATTAGACAACCGAACACATTTATTTGAAACCCTTGATCTAGTACGGGTCATTGGTTTAACCTCCCAAATCGATGAATACCTGACCAAGTTAACAGTTTTTGACAAAATTTTAAAATTTAGGCTGCTTTTGGTTGGAGGGCAAATCTAAAACGTTGCAAATTTGTACTCTGGTTCATATTTGCATTCATTTGGTTAGATTTCAAAAATGCATCGATTTTCGATGCAAATTTGTATACTTTCTTAGGTTTGTATCGAAAATAGGAGAAAATATTGCTTTCTAAAAAGGAAAGAAAAATTTGCTCTTATGATCAGTCGAAGTAAATAGGTTTTGAGTTTTTCCAAAACCCTCGAAAAAAGAGAGATAGAGGAGAACGGCGAGCACTCTCAACTGCGGGCTGAAACCGAGTAGATAGAGGAGAAACTGCGAGCAACTGCGAGCGATTCTAAACTGCCTTCATTTTCACAGAGGTAATCCGATCTACCTTCATTTTCCGATTACCTTCAATCTACTTTGTTGTTTGTTTGGTTTTCCTTTGAGAGAATCCTAACCTTTTCATTTTTGTTGGGCAAGTTACACTATAGTAGCAGAAATGAATGTAAAACCAATCCCAGGACAGTAAGAACCTTTCCCCCAAATTTGTGTATCAAAATGGGTTTGCCAACAACAATAATAATAAGTAAACAATTCAACCAAGTAACAGAAAAACAGATAACGATCACCACACAATAGAACACCGGAATTTTTACATGGAAAACCCCAAAATCGGGGAAAAACCACAGGACCTATGGTCCGTAAAAGTCTTCCACTAATTCATAAATTAATGGGTACAAAAGTCTTCTCAAGTTGCAACTAGAAGCTTACAAACATCAAGGAAATAATCCTTGGCTCACAAGAACATCATTAACATCACCAAATGCAAGGTGGATTCAACACAAACAGAGGTTTAGATCTCACCAAGTTGCTATAAATCTGAACTGAGAAGTAGAGAAAGGAAGAAGAATCACCAAATCTGAACTGGAGTGGGATTTTTTACTCCAGCACTTAATATCATCAAGAACGAGCTTGAAAGGCACCTCCGAACTTGATTTTGAATGGAATAAGAGCCAGCTTTTTCTTCTTCACAAAACTCAAAGAACCAGAAAAAAAACCTTTTCGGTTTTGTGTTTTTTTTTTCCTCTGTTTTTCCTCTTCGTTTCTAGGTAATGTTCCATCTATCTTGCTATCTACTTCCATTTTTTTGGATGTTAGAGTTATTGCTTGTCTATTGATTTATTTTTGATTGATTAAGTGACTTGGAACTTTTTGATTTCACCGCATGCTAGAGTTATTGCTTCATTTTTCTTCGCTTCTCTCATCCTAACCTTCAACTGTTACTGTTGTCACAGCACTTCAACCCCCAATGAAACACAGGCATGCCAGCAATGGAAATTAAAAGGAACTTCACGTGATCCTTTGAATTTATTTCGATTACTGACTTATCTGTATTTTATTGGGGGAATCATCACAAGGGAGGTTGCAGAGCTTAAGGCTCAAAAAACCCCTTTCTATTTAGTTATGGAGTTTGGAAATAACTCTCTTTCTTCTGCGAGTTTGGCTGATTGAATTCCATCTCTAATGGAGGATTTTTTCCCTTTATTTTTGGCCTTTCAGACTCCTAGTCCTCGGTTACCTTCTTGCTATTTTGCTTTATCTTGTCAACTGCTGCTTCTTGAATTGAATGCTGTGTTAATGAAAGGTTTTCACATTTTGAAGCTTAAGAAAGGGACTGCTCTTGATTTATGAGAAGTAATTCATCATATTAAGTTACTCATTAACATAAATAAATTTCATTTTTTTAAAGCCCATATATCATTAATCAAATTCACCAAATTGAGTATAAAGAATCTTCCTCCAAGGTAGAAATTAGAAAATTAAGAGGATTAGACCAAGTAATTGTTTAAAAGAGTATGCCAATAAATAGCCCATTGAATTAGAAAAGATGGTGCATATATGGGAAATCTTTTATTTAAACACCAAATCATTTATTAGTGCACTGGGTAGAGATTTGTTTCTTATTTGGGAAGATGAGAAATATAAACCACATCAATCTAGGCTCAAAGTGGCCATGGGCTGCCTGAAGGTCCTTGGAATGTAATTGTATAAACTTATTAGATCTGCATAGATTTTGTTAGAGGATCTTTAGAATGCTTAAAAGCATCTATATTGCCTATGGGGAAAATATCTTACCAATACTGATAAACAAACTGCATGGAGTCAAATCAGAAAGGATTATATTTTTCAACCTGATAGACAAAAATCATTTGGCTTATGTGGGGAAGGCTTTCTGCAAAAATCACAGATCAACCACTTTGGAAATCCATTCAAAGAAAGATCACATTAAAATGGATGGAACGATGTTCTATTGAGAGTCCATCAGTTGTACAAATGATATGAATCAAGACCACTTCTACAACAAGCATTAATTTACAACAGCAAAATGATATGAATCAAGAGAATAGGGATAAAACAACAAGGAAATGTTTAGAGTCAGAGAAAGAATTAGTGATCTGCTAAATCATAAACCATTTTGTCCTTATAATGAAAAAAAAAGGCCTTTTGCCTGCCCATTCCATTGCATTACATACTTATGCATACCTAGTGTACTACAAGGAGGATACTGGGAAAGCATAAAAGGTATTGAAGGTTCGCCAGTAAGTAAAACAGGCAAAAAACAGTACAAGAGAACAATAGAATGGAAAAAAGCCTAGATTAGAGCAACAATTAATTGTAAACCTCTCATGATATGAAGAAGGCATTGTGCTGTATGGTTGCAAGTTAAGGTGGATGATAATTCAAAGGTGGCCATTAGTTGGTTTGAAGGGGCCTTAGATAATGCAGTATGACATTAGAGAGGCCAGAGTGAACATCTCTCTCAAGTGGATATGGAGGTAATTCTGATGGTTTGGCTAAATGAGGTGTTGGGAGATGTCAATGATTAGATGGATCAGCACATCTAAAGGATTCCACATGAGAGGAGGACCCAAGTTGTAAGTCAGCCTTGGAGCTGTTTGCCCTATACAAAGTTATGGAGATCTGGATAAAAAATGATGTACAGCTTGAAAATGTCAATACAATTTGGCTAGTCTTACCACCCACCCTTGTTTAAAACTGTTCAAAGCTTCGAATTCACATTACAGATTTCCACCTTGGGAAGCCACCCCTTTAAATAGTTGGTTCCTCTTTAATCCTTGTCTTGCGAAAGGCCACCTGATAATTATTTGGATTTGAAGAATCCAATTATCTCAGAGTTTCTTTGGATCTTCTAGATAGGAGAGCATTTTTGTTATCTTGATTAATTCTGTTTTATCAGTAACTTTGCCTTTTTCAAATTTATGTTTTAAGGTTTGGAATTTCTGGTTATCATGTTGGTACATTCTATTCTCCTGTTTTGAGTAATTCTTTTTTGTTTTTGAGATCCAAAACAGAATCCACTTATTCCCTAAGATATCCCCCCTGCTTAGCATAGTTTACTAGCAGTTAGGCTGATCAATCATCATCCCTTTCACCAAACAGGTTTATCCCTTTCTTTTATTTGAGCTATGCAGCCACCTTTTCTTAAAAAGAAAGACACATCACCCCTGTTATTTGTCCCACCATTAGCTAGTCTAGACCCCATACCCCTCCAACACCATATAGTTCATGCATAATAGATGCTAAAAAAGTTTACCACAATCTAGTATATTTGCTTTAATCATGTATTATCAATATTGTCGTCCAAGGACTCCAATCATGGGAGAATCTTGGATCTCAGGACAGGGGACCTGTACATGGGTCCAAGGCCCTCATAATTCATACACCAGTTGTTGGTAATGTGTGAGTTTCTTTCAGAAAACCAAAGCCCACTAAGTGTGTTTCTCCAGAGGCCTAAAACATTGAATCCTTTATAACAAGCCCAAGAAGTTAATTGCTGTCAAGACCCCATGTGATATTCAAAAGGTTCACTTTCAACCAAATCCTATCAAGATTCTTATAGCCAAATCTTTTCAAGATTTGACTGGACCCTCAAGATTTTCTGAATATTTGAAGGATTTAGAAGATTCATTCTCTAGCAAGCATTTCTTTAATCTCATTGCTTAGGAAAATAAATATATTGTAGATCTCAAAAAGGAATTCTCAATTTTCCATATAAAACCATGTAAACATTCTTTTGAACAATTAATGAATGAATGAAGCTGAAATGTTCCTACAAATCTATGGTTTGGTGCTGACTCTCCCGCATTCTGTCCTCCCCTATTGTTTGTCAAATTTAGGAGAAGTGTTAAACTAAGAAGCTGTGGGCTTTGTGGCCTGATTCCAACTTCCGTGGACCCATTTCATCCATTTATTCCCCCATTCCCCTTTCTTGTTGCGAAAATCAAATATTAGTAGAATTGCAATCTTACTCAATGAACCTTACATCAAACTAAGAAGCTGTAAGATATAAGTGCATTGAAAAAAATAAGCTAGATTTCTTGATCTTTTATTTTACATGTCTAAAATTCTTGGGTTGATCATTTCTTTCTTTTTTCAGGCTGATGTGGATGGAAATGGAACAATCGATTATATTGAATTTATTACTGCAACCATGCATAGGCACAAGCTAGAAAGAGACGAACATCTATATAAAGCCTTCCAGCATTTTGATAAAGATCAGAGCAGATACATATGTGACAGGACGCCCGGGCTGCTAATGTTATGCCGTTTGGAAGCTCCATAGTTCTTATTCAAAAGGAATAGTCTTCGTTGGCGTGAAGAGGAGAGAGAAACTGGCTTACTTGGCAGAAGAGACCGTTGTATTTGCATTGATGGTGGGAGTAGCTGGTTGTTTTTATGTTGTTATTTTTTACCAAGATGCCCTGGCAGCTTGTTATTTTTTATATTTGTTTAATGGTGGGAGTAGCTGGAATGGTAGCAAGAAACAGTTGTATTTGCATTGATGGAAATGCCAAACATCCACAAAAATTGTATTCTTATTTGCGTCTTTCAAAACAAATGAGCTGAGTGCAAAGTGGGTGTGTAAATCTTGAACCACTTTAATGTTTTGCACTCTATAAATTTGCATTCATACTCCAACCAAACACAGCTTTAAGAAAACCAAATGACAATTCAAACATTGTTGACCATCCGAATTGTATTTTCGTGAATAAAAAATATTTACATCTACACTCTTACCAAACGCAGTTATAGGTTTGATTATGGGCGTACCAAATGTGAGATGGGCCGAGTTGGGTTCCATAATTCCATTAGTCGGATCGTGATGGGAGTTGGGAGTTGCATTGGCAATTCCGGGTTGATCCAAAACCGTGTCAAACCCGACTCGTTGACATGCGAAGACGTTTCCTGACTTCCGTCATTTCCTTCTATTGCCCTTCACTTGTACTCTCAGGCGAGACTCTCTACTCTTCTGGTCTTCTTCTCACCTCAGGAAAGCTGTTCATGGTTTCATTCTGTGCCTTCAAATTTCTCAAACGTTTGGAGATTGGTTTCTGCTTTCTGGTTAGTTTCTTGGAACATCTACTCTTTCTCAATATCTTTGCTGAAAATGTATCGCATTTCCCAAAACAGAAGAACATTTTATTTTCATTTCCTGCATAACCCATTTCTCAAATCCTTGACAACAAAGATAGCAGCCCCAGCGATCTCCTTGGATCCATCGTTGCCATTTACAGTTCAATACCTCGTGAATACATGCTTTCTTTCTATAGAAAGTGCTCTCTCAGCATCCAAAAGTATCCAACTCGATGAAAGAAACACCCAGAAGCACGATTCTGTCATCAACTTCCTAAAATCCCATGGCTTCTCTGATACCCACATCTCAAAACTCATCACTAAGCGTCCTTCGCTTCTCCGCTGTAATTTAGAGGGAAAGTTCAAACCCAAGATAGAATACCTTCTTGGTTTTGGATTTTCGAGCTCCACTCTCGCAGATCTACTCATCTCAAATCCAAATGGTCTTAAAAGCTTGGATAATGTTTTAAAACCAAATTTTGAAGTCCTCTTGACATTTCTGAAGACTAAAGAAGATGTCATCAAGACCGTTAAACGCTATCCGTGGCTGCTAAGTTTTGATCTCAAACGAAATATGCAACCTAATGTTGCTATCTTAACGAGTCATGGTGTACACATTGCACACATCTCCAAGCTGATCAGTTCCCAACCAATGACTGTATTGCAGAAGGTGGATAAGATGATTAAGATTGTCCAGACTGTTAAAAAGTTGGGGTTCCAATCCAGCAGTTCTTTGTTTGTTCATGCTGTTCGAGCAATGTCTTCAATGAAAGAGCCTACATGGGAAAGGAAAATGGAAGTTTTTAAAAGCTTGGGGTGGTCTGAGGAAGAGGTTATGTCTGCTTTTAAGAGAGCACCTTTTGTTATAACTTGTTCAGAAGAGAAGATCAAGAGGTTGATGGATTTCTATACAAGCACCATGAAGCTGGATCGATCAACTATAATTACAAATCCCATTCTTCTTGGATATGGATTTTGCACAAGGATCTGGCCAAGATATTCGGTACTAAAGGTTCTGGAGACAAAGAAGCTGCTTGAAGTAGACAGGAAGCATATTTGGGCGTTTAAGCTTACTGAGAAGAACTTTGTGGAGACCTATGTGACTATGTATTTGGATAGAGTCCCAGATTTAATGGAGGTTTACAAGGACGCCATTGCAGCTAAAGAGGCTTGTATTAATGGTAGGCAGTGAGTAAGTAGAATGTCAAAAGATAAATTTTGACTTGGAATTGCTGAACAAAAGATGTATGGACATTCATCATATCCATTATTTTTCCCCTATTTGACTTATTATTGTCATGTATTTTACTGTTTTTGTGAAGGGAACTAGTTTCATGTGATTATGCCTTGTCCTTGTTACAGTGCTCTGAAGAATGGTGTTTTTACCCTGCTGTTCAAAATTGGTTGAGCCTGTAGTTTAAATCTTCAAGTTAATGTTTAGTTGCTGTTTTGAAGCTACTATCAGGCAAGGATAACAACAGGTCAGGAAAAACTTCCAGTTCTGAAATACATTCCTCAACAATAAGACACAAATAGTCGCTGTTTGATACCACAAATAACTCAGTGAATGCTGATGTCTTCAGCTTTTCAAGTGATGGGTAAAATAGATGTGAATAGAGTATTTTGGTAGAGTCCTGATACAAAAGTTCATAGCCTAAATAAGTCACAAAAACAAGCTTAGTCTTGAAATGAACCATCTGACATGTACTATGTGCTTATTAAGTATGAAATATATTTGAGGCATAATAGAGTTCTTTTTTTATAGTAAAAATAAATAGTTTCAAAAAGAATAAGAATAGGATTATAAGATAGAACCATAGAAGTGATCTTTGTGGCTCTAGCAAAAAATCAAAACCCAAATGGTAGTATACAAATATATCAATAAAAACAAGAGCAGTGTACTAAAAATATAATATCAATACAACATTTGAAACCCCATCACCATAAGAAACTAACTTCAATGCCAAAAGTAAAAACACATTAAAACCTGACAATCAAAACCTACCTGTCAAAAAAATCAAGAAAGGGTAAATTGCAAGGACCCCTTGTACTTTGGCAGTGTGCCACTCATCCCCCCATATTATTTTTTGTGACACTTAGCTCCTTGTACTTAATATCACGACAAGTAACCCCATTTGTCACCATTCTGTTAAATAAGTACATTTTTTAAAGCCCAAAATGCTCTTATCTTACAATGGAAGACAATATTAATTTTTCTTTACCCATTTCATATGCTAAAAGAGATATTCCTAGTCCTGATTTTCTGACTAAAGATCTAGATCATTGAACTCATACCTCAGTATCAGTTGACCAAACTTGAAAATTCAAGTGATGTACAAAGGTTTCAAGCAATTTACCCCATTGAAGTCATACAGTAGATGATGTATCACATTACCCAAATTAAAAAAAAAAAAGATAAAATACAAAGTACGTGCCATGTAAATGATGTTCCAAATTAACCTAAAGATTTGGGTCATCTAAGTGGTCTCTCAAGATTAGTGCATTAATCTCAAATTGTCAACCATTTGAAATGATGTACTAAATTCAACTAATATGGCCATCCAAAAAAAGTGCCAAAACAACAAAAAAGTCTAGGCTATCAAAATGGTCTCCTAAGATCAATGAATTAATCTTGGCCGTCCAAGTAGTGTACCAAGATTTCAATTAATCTTAACCATTACATAAAGCATCAAAATTTCCAAAAAAATATTTATGTCTATGTCAAATATTTCAATGGACCTTACTGACCATGTCAGCACATTATGTATGACTTTGTCTCTTGAGAGTGATATTTTGGGAGGATCTCTAGTGGGAAGGTTCTCCTTCATGCCAGTCCTACCCCAGGATCTACAATCTAATCACTTCAAAACACAAACCAGCTGCCGACTTCATATCTATGGATAACAGAGGGACTTCTTGGAACCTGGGGTTGAGAATGGATAACAGAGGGACTTCTTGGAACCTGGGGTTGAGAATGGATAACAGATGGACTTCTTGGAACCTGGGGTTGAGAATGGCATTAAACTACTCTGAAAGACTGAAACCCATGAAATCATCATTTTGATCAATGATTTAAAGATTCTTGGTGGAGTGTTTAGAGTTGGAAGTGGCAAAATCCTAGCAATAACCAATTGGAATTGGGGGTTCAATAAGTGCAGAATCAATGGATGTTCTACAAGGGTTGAAGTTGATATGGTCAATGAATATTAGCAAATTAGTGATAGAAGGGGATTCTAAGGTTGTAGTTAATAGGCTCAATATAAATAGCCAGACAATTTGGCAGTATAAACAAACAATCAAGGAGATAAGGTGGTTGATGAGGGAAATGGAGGTATCAATTTGGTGGATTCAAAGGTCGGAAGATAGTATGGCTGATGGTCTAAGCTAGGGCCTAGGGGTAAATAGGGATTAAATAAAATAGTTTTTCAAAAAAGGGATATGCAGAGTCCTTCCAACCTATGTTCTAGGATCTATAATACTTTGTATTACACTTTATTCATTACAAAAAATAACAAAGTAATTCATTACAAAAAATCTTAGAGATGTCTTTGTTTTTCCAGTGGAGAGATGAGGGGGTGTGGACTACAAATCCTAGCAGGAATTTCTCTTGTGCTTCCTTTTTCAATACTCTTTACCAAATCAATATGGCTTTTCTCCTTTCTAGCTAAAGGCCACTTGGTTTGGTCCAGAAAAATTTTAAAACATTGAGGCGTGAGGCATAGTTTAGAATGCAAAAGGAAGAATTGTTGTCGAGTAGTAAGCCACAAGGAGGTGTACTAGATGCATATGTCTCTTGCAAAAGGTGTTTGAGGCATATGCTTCAAAAGCATCCCTGCCTCCAATGTATGCCTTAGGGCATTTTGAGTGTGCCTCACCTAGAGGCATGCCCCTAGTTATACACTTCAAACGCCTATTGGAATATTGGCTCCATCTCCTCCAAAGGTCAAAGTTTCCTATTGGTAAGTAGCCAACCGAGTCATCAACACATTTGGGAGGCTTCAAAGGAAATGGAAAAACTGGTGCCTTTTCCTCATGTGTGTGTCCTTCATGAGAAACTACTAATCATCTCCTCTTAAATCATTAACATGCTATTCAGGCCTTGAATCACTTTTTACTCCTCTTTATGATAATCTAGCAGTAATCCATATTGCATTGGACCCTGTATTTTATGAGGACAAAGCATATTGAGGTGGATTGTCATTTTGTTAGAGAGCAGGTTTAGAATGGTGACATAGATACTCCATTTGTGAAGACTAGAGACCAATTGGATGATCTGTGGACATATATTGATAAAACTTAGATTAGATGTTTGTATATGTTCAGATCAGAAGAAAGAGAAGGAAAAGAGAGAGAGAAGGAGAAGGAGAAAGAGAAGAAAAAGGAGAAAAGTCACAGTCGAACTAGAGAGAAAATCTCAAAAACCTCTAGTCGGCCCTTCTTTTATTTATACTCTTCTAAGATATATAAGGATTACCATTGTGCCCTCACTTAAGTGAGAACCACATCAGTAGAGCAGTACATATATAACTAAACATAAAAGGACTGTACTACCCTTGTACAGCCGACTCTAACACTCCCCCTCAAGCTGGTGAGTATATGTCATATAGTCCCAGCTTGTTACATATGTAGTCCACTCTTCCCCGATTCAACCCTTTGGTAAACAAACCTGCCCATTGATTTCCTGTGTTCACATATGTTGTACTTATCACTCCACTAAGCACCTTCTCACGTACAAAGTGGCAATCCACTTCTATGTGCTTCATCCTTTCGTGAAACACTGGATTAGAGGAGATATGAACTGCAGCTTGGTTATCACAGTATAGCTTCATAGGAGTGTCAATCGAGTATCTCATCTCCTCTAGTAGATGTTTCAACCACACCAGTTCGCATGTGTGAGCCATAGCCCTATATTCAGCCTTTGCACTGCTTCTTGCTACAACTATCTGATTCTTACTCTTCCATGTCACTAAGTTCCCACCAAGAAAAGTGCAATACCCTGTAGTGGACCTTCTGTCAGATATAGACCCGGCCCAATCAGCATCCGTGTATCCCTCTATCTCAAGACTTCCTCCACTCTTGTACAACAAACCACGACCTGGAGCACCCTTCAAATACCTCACAATCCTTAGGATTGCCTCCCAGTGTGGGATTCTCGGATTCTACATAAATTGACTCACTACACTAACCGCAAATGAGATATCAGGTCGAGTGATGGTTAGGTAATTAAGCTTACCCACCAGCCTTCTGTACCTTCCCGGATCCTCAAACTCCTCACCTGTATCACTACCCAATCTAGCATTCAGTTCCAATAGGTGTTTCAGCTGGTCTGGCACCCAACAACCTTGTTTCCTCTAGCAAATCAAGAACATATTTCCTCTGGCACAGATTAATACCATTCTTGGACTTTGCAACTTCTATCCCTAGGAAGTATCTTAATTTGCCAAGATCCTTTGTCTGGAAGTGATCATACTAGTAAGTCTTCAACCTATCAATTCCTGGTCTGTCATTGCATGTGATAACAATGTCATATACGTATACCATCAAGAGAATCTTCCCAGCATTTGATTCATAGCTGAATACGGAATGGTCAACTTGACACTATTTCATTCCAAACTTCTTCACCACTTCACTAAATCTCTCAAGCCATGCACGGGGAGATTGTTTAAGTCCATAAATAGCCTTCTTAAGTCTACAAACCTTCTCACCCTCCCCTTGAGCAACAAACCCTGGTGGTTTCTCCATGTACACCTCCTCAAGAAGATCACCATGTAAAAAGGCATTCTTGATGTCAAGCTGAAACAAGGGCCAATCAAACATAGCAGCAAGAGAAATTAGAACACAAACTAACCCAATTTTGGCAACCGGAGAGAAGGTGTCTGTGTAATCAATACCATACTGCTGTGGTTGGCAACTAACCGAGCTTTCAACCGTTCAACACTTCCATTAGGTAAGTATTTAACCGTGTACACCCACTTACAACCGACCACATGCTTACCAGGAAGAAGAGTAGTGAGGTCCCACGTATGAGTATGAGTTAGGGTTGAGAGTTCTTCTTCTATTGCTTGGCGCCACCCTGGAGAATTGAGGGCTTCCTGGACATCATTGGGAACAGAGGCAGAGGATAACATAGAAACAAACTGTCGATGGGAAGCCGAAAGGTGAGATACAGAAACATAATTGGAAATGGGATGGAGAGTGCAACTGCGTTTACCTTTCCGCAAAGCAATAGGAAGATCAAGGTCAGAACTTGGAGTTGGGGCTGGGGTGGGATCAACTGCCGGATCTGCCTGACGATGTGTATACACTTGCCGAATAGGTGGTCCTCTCTCAGGTAGCTGCACTGGAGGCGAAGACTGGGTCACGACCGGAACAAGAGGAACGGGAACTAGAAGAGGGGGTGATGGCAACCGAGGAGAAGAGGTATCCGACCTAGAGAAGAAAGGAACAAACTCAAAAAATGTAATATCAGAACACACAAAAGAACGCCGAGAATGAGAGTTATAGCACTTATACCCTTTTTGAGTCCTGGAATAGCCAAGAAAGACACACTTAGTGGATCTAGCATCTAACTTGTCCACTCCAGGCCCAAGATTATGAACGAAACACATGCATCCAAAAACTCTGGGAGTAAGGGGAAAAGGAGACAACATGGGAAACAGAACAGAGAAAGGGGACTGACCTTCAAGGATAGACATGGGCATGCGGTTAATAAGAAAGCAAGATGTGAGTACAACATCACTCCAAAATGGTTTGGGAACATTCATCTGATGTAAAAGGGACCGAGTAGTTTCCAAAAGGTGACGATTTTTTCTTTCAGCCACCCCATTTTGTTGAGGGGTGTAGGTACATGAGGTTTGATAGATAATGCCATGTTATTCCAAATATTCTTGAAAGTGTGTGGAAAAATACTCGCGGCCATTATTAGAACGAAGAATTTTAATATGTACACCAAATTGATTGCGAAGTTCAGCATAAAATTTCTGGAAGATAGAAAACAATTCACTCTTTTCTTTCATAAGTTAAAGCCATGTCATCCTTGAATAATTATCAACAAAAATTACAAAGTACTTGTAACCATTATAATACACTACTCTGTTTGGACCCCAGATGTCTGAATGGACTAAAGAAAAAGGACTTGATGTACGACTATCAACTCTAGGACTAAAGGAGACACGATGATGTTTCCTAAACTGACACGACTCACAATTTAAATTAGAAAGATGATGCAACGACGGAACAAGTAATTGAAGAGCTCTAAGAGACGGATAGTAGTCGATCAAGACTACAATCAGTCTTGAATTCGGAAGGAAAAGGGAGAAATTTCAAAAGAGAAGAAAAAGAAGAGAGGGAGAAAGAAGAAGCGCATGAAGGGGTTTTGAAAAGAGAGAGAGGGTTGATCTATTGATCTGCCGACCCACTCTTAATATTTATATATGTTGACTAATTGTAAAAGGGTTGAATTGCCCTTATTGCTTACATGGCAAATAACTAATAATAAAGCTAAAATAACAAACTGAAATAACTACCAATAATTACCAACCAACACTGACATAACTAACAAAAAATATGCTATGCTGCCATACGAACACAGTGGGGACCACAGCAATGGGGTCCACATCAGTGTTCTCTACACTCCCCCTCAAGTTGGGAATAGATATTTGTCATTCCCAACTTTCATAGGTCTGCCTCTAACTTCTTCCTTGGAACAGCCTTGGTGAGAAGATCAGCGAGCTGCATGCTGGAGGTGATATACGGGAGACACACTTCTTGAGACGAAACCCTTTCTCGGACAAAATGTCGGTCGATCTCGATATGCTTAGTTCTATTATGTTGTACCAGATTTTGAGCTATATTAATAGCAGCTTGATTATCATAATACAACATTAAGGGCTTCTCATAAGCAATACCCAATTCCTCAAATAATGACTTCAGCCATAGAATTTCAGTCACACCATTAGCCATAGATCTATATTCAGCTTCAACACTAGAACGAGAAACAACACTTTGTTTCTTATTCCTCCAGGAGACAAGGTTACCTCCTACAAAGGCACAATATCCAGAGGTAGACCTTCTGTCATCAACACTCCTAGCCCAATCAACATCTGTATAAACCTCTATCTTCACGTAATCATTATTCTTGAACAATATACCTCTACCGGGACATCTCTTCAAGTATGCTAATATTCTCTCAACTGCAAGGAGGTGAGTAGTTCTAGGAGAGTGCATATATTGACTAACAACGCTGACTGCATAACTGATGTCCGGTCGTGTGAAACAAAGATAGAGGAGTTTTCCAACCAACCGTTGGAACATAGCTTTGTCTTCAAGAGTCTCTCCACCCTCTGCACTGATCTTGTGATTCTGTTCAATAGGTGTATCTGCAGGCTTAACACTCAACTTTCCCGTTTCTTTCAATAGATGTAGAACATACTTCATTTGAGAAATAAAAATCCCATGTTTAGATCTAGCAACGTCAATACCCAAGAAGTATCGTAGCTCTCCTAGATCTTTCACCTCAAACTCTTGATGAAGGAGTTGTTTAAGAGACTTAGTCTCACTGTTATCATTCCCTGTCACTACAATATCATCCACATATACAACAAGCAAAGTCAAGGAAGAGTCCACTCTTTTAATGAACAATGTATGGTCTTACCAGGCCTGTACATAGCCGAATTTTTCAAGGGCTTGTCTGGATCTATCAAAGCAAGCTCTAGGGGACTGCTTTAGTCCATACAAGGTTTTATTTAACTGGCAAACCTTCTTACCTATCTCTGCATCATAAAATCTAGGAGGTAACTGCATGTAGACTTCTTCCTATAAGTCTCCATTGAGGAAGGCATTTTTAACATCCATCTAGAACAAGGGCCAAGAATAACTGGCTGTAAGGGATAGCAAAACTCGAATAGTGGTTATCTTTGCTACTGGAGCAAAAGTCTCCAAGTAGTCTATACCATAAGTCTGAGTAAATCCCTTCGCAACTAATTGGGCCTTATACCTTTCAATGGAACTATCAACATTATGTTTCATAGTAAATACCTATCTACATCCAACTAGTTTCTTTCCTTTAGGCTGGTCAACTAGCTCCCAAGTATTATTCCTTAGAAGGGCATCCATTTCAACCTTCATTGCATCTTTCCACTTAGGAACTGACAAGGCTTCTTGCACTGTTTTGGGAATAAGAATATCAACAATGGATGTGAGAAAGGACTTGTAAGAGGGGGACATGTGATCATAGGACAAAAACTGGGAAATACAGTGAGCTGTGGATGTGGTGCAATGCCGTTTGCCTTTACGGACTGCAATGGGGAGGTCAAGGTCATCCAAAGGAGGTAAAGTAGCAACAGTGGAAGGTATCTCAAGGGGACCTGGATCTGATAAAGGGACTGTGGTACCTGGATCTGGATCCGCAGAAGGAACTGGGGCTGGCCTAGACTACTGATGACCGAAATCAACCTACCTCCACCGCCTGTGATAGACTCTCAAATCCTAACACCTCTGACAACCCTCCCCATTACATCCCTCATCACTCAATGGAACAGGTAAAGGAACTTCTGATAAGTTAACCCCACTCTCACTACTCTCCCCCTGAGGAGAAACCCTAGGGTAATAGGGTAACTCCTCAAAGAAAGTAACATCCATCGAGACAAATCTCCTCCCAGAAGTAGGTTCATAGCAGCAATAGCCCTTTTTAGTTTGTGCATAACTGAGAAAAATGCATTTGGAGGCCTTATGATCAAATTTGGAACGATGAGGTCCAAGAATCTGAACAAAGCAAGTGCAACCAAAGGTTTTAAGGGGAATAGTAAACAATTCTTTATCGGGGTATAGAAGGGTAAAGGGAGGCTTCATGTCAAGAACCCGTGAAAGAACTTGATTAACGAGATACATTGCTGTAAGAATAGCATCGCCCTAGAAACGGATAGGCACATTGGAGTTAAACATAATGCTTTTACTCACCTCCAATATGTGCCTATTCTTCCTCTCGGAAACCCCATTCTGTTGTGGTGTATAAGGACAAGTACTCTGGTGAGTAATCCCATGATCAAGCAAATAAGAAGCTAATGGCTTGGTAAAGTATTTTTTCGCATTATTGGATCTGAAGATTTTGATTTTGACCCCAAACTGGGTTAAAATCATCTGATGAAAGATCTGGGTCAGAGCAGGAACCTCATCTCGAAAACTCCCAAGGTAAACCCAAGAAAAACGGATATAGTCATCAACAAACAACAAGAAATATCTGTATCCCCCCATAGAAGGGATGTGATACGGGCCCCAAACATCAGTGTGCACAACATCAAAAGAATTACTACTTCTTTTATTACTCAAGGAATAAGATGTTCTACAATGCTTTGCAAGCTCACAACTCTCACATCTCAAATTTGACATCTGAACAGACTCAAACAATTTTGGAAACAAACTCTTCAAAGATTGAAAGGGTAAATGACCTAACCGATTATGCCAAAGCATAACCTGACTAATAGATTGAGAAACAAAAGACTTCCTATTTTCACGTTCTTCCCAATGAGAACTCTCTCCAAGCAGATAGATCCCATTCGTCTCACGGCTAGTCCCAATCACCTTCCTTGTCTCCAAGTCCTGAAAAACACATTGGTTAGGGAAAAAAGTTGCTGAACAATTCTGATGTTTTGTAATACTACTGACTGAAAGCAAGTTAGTATCAAGCTTAGGAACATGCAGAACTGAAGATAAGGAAATTGTATTAGACAACTTGATGTCTCCCTTGCCAGAAATGGGAACAAGGGAACCATCAGTAATGGACACTTTATTTCTACCAGAAGATAAGTGATAGGTAGTGAACAGTGATGGCAAGCTACTCATATGGTCAGATGCACTTGAGTCTACTACCCAACAATGTTCAGTGTTACCTGGACCTGAAGCATGGTAAGCTGAGGCCCGAGTACTTGAATGAGCAAAGGCTGATGTGGGAGGAGCTGATGATGGCTGAGATGATTGAGCTGAATTCCCAACTTCATTTTCCAACTGAGTTGGAGCAGCCCGGACAGCAGCTAAGGTGTCTAGAGGCGTGCCTTTTGTGCCTGATGAGGATGCAAAATCGGTATTAACAGCCATATGAGCGTTACTCCTTTTGTTCCTCAGTTTTGCTGGAACTAGATGAGGGTGCAACTTCCAACATGTGTCTTTAGTATGCTTAGGTTTTCTTGCAATGTTCACACACTAGATCCCACTTATCTTCCTTCTTTATATCCCTCTCCGTATCACCCCCAGACTTAGGTTTAACTACTGCCAAGGCTGGTGGGAAGGGCTGATGCTGCATCATAACCTTTCTCCTAGTCTCTTCACTATGCACCAAGGAGTAGGCTTGAGATAAGGTCATACTGTCCCTTGTTAGTATTTGTTGTCTCACAATATCATAGTCAGGATTTAGACCAGCTAGGAATTCAAAAACCCTATTAGTTTCAACTTGCTTTCTATGAGTCTGTGCATCATTCTGACTTTCCCACTCAAGGGTTTCTAGGTGGTCAATTTCATGCCACAAAGATTTCAAAGTAAAGAAGTAAACCGAGACTGGTTTCTCTCCTTGCTTAAGGTTATTAACCTCACACTTCAATTCATAGGCCCTAGCAACATTAAGGGGTTGGGAGTAAGTCTCTTTCATGACATCCCAGATTTCATTGGCTGTTTTTGCCCACAAATAGTTTCGGATTATATGTGGCTGCATAGAGTTGCACAACCATGTCATAATCAAATAGATCTCTTGAACCCATTTGGTATGCGTTTGGTCCTCCTTAGTTGGTTCTTTCACATCTCCCAACAAGTAGTTGACTTTTCCTCTACCCTCAATGGCCATCATGGCCGATTGAACCCATTCTAAGTAGTTTGATCCATCAAACTTCACAGTTGTAATCTGAAAGGCATTCTCAGACATGTTACCAGAATTGCTAGTCCCAAAAACACCTTCCCCCTGATTCTTGAACTCCATTCTTGGTCAATAATTAACAATAAAAAACTTTTGAAGCTACTGTAATAGAAAACGACACCCAAACAACTGATAACAGCCGGCCTAGGTCTTCCAAAGAATAAAGAAAGACAAAATTCTGTATGAAACCAGTTCAAAATCTGATCTGAAACCAACAATAGTTATGAATTTTAGGGTTTTCTCCCAAAACCCTAGAAAAAAAAAGGTTTTCCAACCACACCTCTCAGAATAGACCAAGATGATTCTTTCAAGGTTATTCTCAAGCAAAAAAAAACTTCCTTTATGAAAGAAAATCTCTGGCCGTCACTTTCTGTCTAATGCAAAACCCTAATCTTGAGGATCCGAAGCCTTTTCTAATTCTTCCTGACTACTAGAACTCTCCCAGCCTCCTACAATCTTCTTAGTAGTAGCCGCACACTACCAGTAGCCTCCAAGAATCAACCGATCCTCCTTTGTTGAAAAATTTCTAAACCTAGGAAATTCTCATGTAGTCGATCTAATTAGACTAACATTAGACCTCCTTCTCTGCAACCAGTTTTAGGTTTTGAACAGAAATTCTGATTGCCACCTTCAATCTTGATAAAGAAACTGATCTTGGACTCTTTATCTTCCTTTGATTCTTCCTGATTATCAAGAACACAATCCACTCTTTGGACAACTGCTATAGTTTCGGATAACCTCCAAGAATTAGCCGAAAATGGATCCTCTCAATCTTCCAGCCCTAGGCAACTCTCATGTGGTTGGCTGGATCAGACTCACATGAGAAGCCCTAATCCTTGCTCTGATACCAAGTAGTTGATCAAGACTACAATCAGTCTTGAATTTGAAAGGAAAAAGGAGAAATTTCAGAAGAGAAGAAGAAGAGAGGGAGAAAGAAGAAGCACACGAAGAGGCTTTGAAAAGAGAGAGAGGGTTGATCTATTGATTTGCCGACCCACTCTTAATATTTATATATGTTGACTAATTGCAAAAGGGCTGAATTGCCCTTATTGCTTACATGGCAAATGAACTAATAATAAAGCTGAAATAACAAGCTGTAACAACAAACTGAAATAACTACCAATAACTACCAACTAACACTGACATAACTAACAAAAAATATGCTATGCTGCCATATGAACACAGTGGGGACCATAGCAGTGGGGTCTACATCAATGTTCTCTACACGGATGACCAAGTCTGCAGTGCCATTGATGAGGGAAGAGAGATGATTGAAGAGTTGTTGTCGAACCACCTCCATCAAGATAATACAGCTCACCAGCTTCATGCCCTCCACCAATCTTCATCTCCGTCTTGAGATCCTGAAACACACAAGAGGAAGGGTAAAAAGTTATTGAGCAATTAAGAGACTGAGTCAATTTACTAACAGACATCAGGTTAAAGGGAAACTTGGGAACATATAAAACTGAGGAGAGGGATAATGAGTTAGTGTCAACATTACCAACACCACATATGGTTGATGTAGAGCCATTGGCAAGAGTAACAAATTGGGAAGTGGAGGACGGAGAAATGGATGAAAACACACTTGGAGTTCCGGTTATATGATCGGAAGCTCCAGAATCTATAATCCAACGGGAAGATGTGAATGCCAGACAAGTCGTACATGTGTGTGCAAGGGTAGTTGTGTTCTATTGAGATGTACCCTGAATGAACCGCTCATACTCATTCTGTGAAATACTCACCATCTCCTTTCTGGAAGTATCCGTAGATATAGTGGGGATCTGATCAATGACTTGAGATTCTTGTCTTGAGCTACCACCATTTACAGCTACATGATTCGCCCAAGTTGAAGGTGGGCCATGGAGATCGTAGAAAAAGTTGATTGTATGTCTCTCTGTACCACAATGAGTACACCTTCTCTGAGTATTACCATGTTCCCTACCACGGGCTCCCCCTGAGTCTCGTCCTCTAACACGACCACCACCACGATTATACATTCCACCACCACCACGACCATACATGGGTCCACCACCACTACCACGACCATGCTGACCTCCTCTACCACCACGAATATGAACAAACACTTCCTCAAGAGAGGGAAGAGCAGATCCACCGAATATTTGTGCCCTTACGGGTTCATACTCGGATTTCATCCCTACTAAAAATCTGGTCACATCCAACTGCTCTCTCTGTTGTTGCTGAATTTTGACATCTGGTGTAAGAGGATGATAAACATTCAACTCATTTCGTAAATTTCTCATACTAGCATAATAGTCTTCAAGACTCTGATTCCCTTGTTGCAGATTGAAGTACTCTAGGTACAGTTGGTAAACCCTAGTAGTGTTATCTTGTCCAGAATATAGTTTCCTTGCATGATACCAGACTTCCTTGGTTGTATCTAAAAACATGAAGTTCACACTAATTTTGGACTCCATGCTGTTCCATAGCCAAGTCATAGTTTGAGCATCTTCTTGCTCCCATTCATCATATCCCGGAGAATCAATTGAGGGTTTATCTTCCCTCACATGTTTCACTTTCTTTTTGGCTTTCATGTAAACTTCAACAGACTTAGCCCAAGGGACATAATTCTCACCATTCAATTTTATAGAGGTCATCTGCACATTCAGATAATCAGAAGGCACCATCACACTTGATTTGTATTCACTGCTTTCTCCCATGACTACACAAAAAACAGTGGGAGGTTGTACCACTAAATTGTTACTTTACTGCCCTAACAAATCACCACACTCCACACGAATGACTGAACACCACTAGGGTTCCTAGTACTAGGTTTCAGCAGCAACACTCACAACTATTCACCACTGTTTCAGCAATAATGTTCACAATTGTTCACCACTTTTAGCAACAGCACTACTATTGCCGTTTACTGTCAGCACTAGAAACCCTCACAACACACCTCACGAATAATATTTTCAATTCTGTGACATATAAAAGAAACTTGCTACATACCACAACTTAGTTCGAAGATCATGTACCCGTCGAGTAGAGGGTACCAAGTATGCACTGTCACCATCACAAAACCAGCCCTCTTCGAATCGCGAGTAGAGGGTTTTCTACCAACCACACAAAACCACAACGACTACACTCATTGGAGGCATGGAAACCCCCAAAAGGAGAAAACGACCAGTCCTTTTCTTCCTTTCTGGAAAACTCTCTAAATATCAAAGAGAATTCTGCAAAACCCTAGAGAGGAATGCGCAGAACAGAGAGAAAAGGAGACAACTGATTTGAACTGATTATCGTGGCTATGATACCATGATAAAACTCAGATTAGATGTTCGTATATGTTCAGTTCAGAAGAAAGAGAAGGAAAAGAGAGAGAGAAGGAGGAGAAAGAGAAGAAAAAGAATCAACACTGGTGATTTACTCCAAAAGAAGAGACCCAATACTTGTTTGTCACCTCAGTGGTGTGTTCTTTGTAAAGCGGATGGGGAGACTGGTTTTCACCTACTGGTGTTTTGCCATTTTGCGAGATTAATTTGGGAATGGGCTTTGTCCCTTTTTGGTCACAGTTGGAACTCCCCATCAGACTTGCAAGGTCTTTTTTCCCCTTCTTTTTTCAGGTGGCGGATAAAAAGGGGAAGGACAATGTGGAGAGGACTAAGGGCTGCAGTGTGTTGGACACTTTGGGAAGAAAGAAACTCCAGGATATCCTCAGAAGCTCAGAGAGGAGCAGCAGATCTGAGGGGTATCATTCAAATTAGGGCGGTACAGTGGCTGAAATCTTTGGAGTTTTTCACAGATTACACTGTGGATGACTTGTTGAGGAAGTGGGGTGAAATTGCAAGTTGCACACAAACTAAGTCAGTAATTTAGTGTGTGGCTTGGACCCCTCCACCTAGTGGTTTCGTGAAACTAAACTTTGATGGGTGTAGCAGGGGAAATCCGGGACAATCAGGGATTGGGGGTGTTTTTAGGGATGAAAATGGGGTCATTTCTGCCATGTTCTCGGGCCCAATTGGAGTGGGTGACTCCTTTAGGAGTTGGACATCAGGAAACTCTTAATTGAAAGGGATTCAGAGGTGGTGATAGGGTGGCTGCTTAAAGATCACAATGGTTAATGGAAGTACAATAATGAGAGGAGGAAATTCAAGTGGCTGGTGCGGGAGATGGAAGTTAAGATATGTTGGGTTAAAAGATCGGCTAATTCCCTATCTGACGGTTTAGCTAAACAAGGGGCAGAAAGGGACTCACTTTTTTGGGCCAAGCTGTAACTGTAGTGTGTTTTCTTTCTTTCTTTCTTTTCTTTTTCTTTTTTTTTTTCCTTTTCTTGAGGTTCTTTGTTGCTCTTGGAAGATAAACGTGTTTGTCTTCCTTTTGTAAATCTTCTATTGATGAATTAATGAAAGTGTTATTGATCGAAAAAAAAAAAGAGAAGAAAAAGGAGAAAAGTCACAGCCAAACCAGAGAGAAAATCTCAAAAACCTCTAGTCGGCCCTTCTTTTATTTATACTCTTCTAAGATATATTACCATTGTACCCTCACTTAAGTGAGAGCCACATCAGCAGAGCAGTACATATATAACTAAACATAAAAGGACTGTACTACCCTTGTACAGCCGAGTCTAACATATGCTTTACACCACCCTCATGGTTTGTATGATATATGCTCACCAACTTGATGGAGAGTGTTGAGAGAAGTAATATGTTAAGTATATATGGGTGGCAAAGTAGTATAGGCCTCATACTTTATAAAATAAGGACACTCTAGTCCATAAATGATCATAAACAGAGATAGTTTTGTAAACTCATTTATTAAGTTAATGTAAGAAAGTAAGAGCTGGCTGACTGCTTCAGGGAGAATAAAGAGTACTAATTCTCTCCTAATCTGTTCAGATGGTGGTATTCTCCTTTCAGCTTCTCTTTTTTCCTTCTATTTTCTGCTATTATACAAACTGGGATATAGTATATAGAATAGGGCTTTGACTGTATTGATTAGAATAGGGATGACATATGGGTGCATTCAGGCTTAAAATAGAGAGAGCAGATACAAGTAAGTATTTTCAAAACTGCTACTTATGGAGGTCTAGAAGCTATGGTTTGTAAAGAAAAATATAGGCATTCAATGAAAAGGAGTGGTATCTGGTAGGTGCCATGTGTAAGGATGGTTGCTGCTAAAATTCAAGAAAACATGAGGATGATCAAGTTTGTAATAGGAAATTCCAATATCTAAATTTCAAAACTAAGTTAAAGAATAAGTTTGACTCCTGATGAAGATTAAAACCATATGCTTAGTTATACTTATATCTCCATAGATTGGGATTCAATATTTCTTACTAGTAGGAACTCTTGAGATGGATGGAAACCACATGAAGGGTTTTCAGAGTACAGACATTAAAATTCATGGTAATAGAATATTATTTGTTATTATTATTATTGTTGTTGTTGTTGTTGTAATATTTGCTCATTTTATGTATTAGTAATTTTCTTTTCCAAATTTCAGATTTAAAAATGTGATACTGTAATCATGTCATTTTCACTTGCACAGCCTTGTGATTTACTCATCCATTGGTGGATCCTAGTAATCTGTATATATGTAATGTGGTAAGTTACAGGATACCAGCCTGAAGTACATTGAATTATGGGGGCACCAAAATCACAACCTCCTATTAACCTCCTTTATTAGTTCATATTTGGGGACTTGTGCTTTTGGTCAATTGTCACATATATTAGAGCACTTGTCTTCTTCCAGCACTCCAAAGAAGTTAAGTTGTTCTAAAGGTGGACCAAACATCTGGAAGAGGGATAGGGAGATGACACAGAACAGATAGCACACTATTGGGGATGCTTTTCAACTAACTTGTCTTTCCTTGACATAGGGAGAGATTGATGGAAATTTTCTTTTTATCAAAAAAGAAAGTGGTTAACATGTGATCCTTTGAATTATTTGAAGCAGATTAAGTGGCATTGTCAGGAAAACAGAATCATATTCTTACGATTCAGTCAAGCTTGTGGGAAACCAAAAGGCTTCCTAATGGGAAACAATTGGTTTTATGATTCCCTTTGGACTCCCATATACAGGGGGAGACGCCTGATGCAAAAGGAAGGAAAAATAACAAATGCAATTGTGAATTCAAAAATACTTGATGACAAAGGAGAGAACAAATGAATTATGTAACCCACTTGCACTTAAACAATTTTGGTATGTACATATGAGTTTAGTTTGTTATATTTACAATTTTTTCTAAGATTTATTATATTATATTGATACTTCTGGTTTCACAATTTGTGGTTCTATTTTTATTGTATAATACATAGGGTTGACAGACTTCATTGATGAGGGAGATCATGATGTCATTGTCTCAATTTTCCCTTACGCCCCGCCCCGTTCGTTTGCAGGTAAATATGCATGGGAAAGTTGGCCAGTGGTTTTTCTCATTGACCGACTTTCCCATGTTCTTTTTGCATTAAGCAATGGGCCCACAGTAAAGTTACTTACATATCTCCCAGGTGGGAAAAGTAACTTTCCTAACTGGGAGAAATTTTTATAAAACATGATGGGACCATTTTATCCATTTTAATAGTTACTTTTGTGAGTAGAAATGTCATTTTATTATTTACCTAAGAATCTTAAAAATCAAAAGAACATGGGCAAGTGCACTTGTCAGGTAAATGAAACATTTACCTGGATAGGTGCACTGTTACAAATGAATAAGGCCTTAAAGTATTGCAACGGAAATCTCCAAAATAAGACTTCTTAATTTGGACCATTAAGATTGGGACTGATATACATAAACCCATTACATCCATATCAGCTTCTACTTGGCCTAAACCGTCTGACTGTGAAGTATTAAGAATTGGTTTGGGGCCTCGCCATTCCTCCAACAGAAAAATCCTTTGGTGGATGGCTATATATTGTAGTAGTTAGAAGTGGCCTTATAAAGCCCAGTGCCTCATTGAGGATCCTTATTTCCTTCTGGCAACGAAATACTAAAATTCACAAAGTACCTGTTTTTGCCATATACCATCCCCAACTAAATGCTTCCCAAACAAATTCCAGAGCCCACATTTTTCTGAAGCTCTCATGTCTTTATCAGGTACCCAGTTGGTGAATACCCTAAGCTGGAGAAGGAATGTTGATATTAGATATGACACTGAAGTTATCCAACATCCTGACTTTCTGATCTACTGAGTTTCATTGGAGACACCTCTCATTTAGTTGCGCGCAAAACCTTATTCTTCAGTCATGTTAAAAGCTTTCTAGATCATGTAGCTTACTTGGTGACCGTATTCAGTCTCTATCTGGCTTTGATGGGCAACCTCGCAGTATGACATGACAATAAAGCTTTGGATAAGTATAGTTTTCCATCTAAATTTGGGCTCTACCTTACAAATTACCATATGTTTTCCAAGAAAATAAACTGCTATTGAAATGAAGATTATGAAAAGAATCATTTGAAAATTAGCTTCTGATAGAAGAATGATGACATCCCGACTAGGTAATTGGAATTAAGGTTGAATTATGCATATATGAATTGCCAGACTTGGACTGGACTCAACTGTTGGACTGTTCAGACCACTCAGAAAAAGTGATCAAATAGATTTTATTTCACCACTCATTTTCTTTGATGGGCTGTTCAGACCATCTATCAGCCTATGCATGTACACAAGATAAAAAAAAAAAAAAGGATAATAACAAAAGCCTTGTAATGCAAATTAAGCGATTTAAACTCTCTATATAGTTTGAGACTTGGGATTGAGTCCCGCCTTCACCGGGTTGAGGGGGTCTAGGGGGAGTTCAAATCTGCCCCCACAGAATGCGCTCAAAAATGTTTCACGGTACATTCCAATCGTGTATTGGGAACATCTCCCAGTCAATACACGCTGAGATGTGCATGTGGGATGTTTTTGGGGCGCATTCTGTGGGGGACAGATGTGAACTCGTCTAGTGGTTTGGGGGGAGGGTTACCCCTGTTCTGCAGCCCATTAGAAACAATAGATAAAATAGTTTACAAAGTAGTTGAACTAAACAAACGAAAATTCACTTGATTACTTCATAAATAGAACACATAAATAGTGAGACTTGTTACAAAGAAAAGACACCTGTCTCTCTCTAGTTTCATGTAATCAAAATCACACCTAATTCACAATTATGCACTTCTTTCTAATCTCGCCTTGCGACCCAGTGAGCACATCAATCGAACCCATATGGACCATGGCAGATGCAAATTTGGCAGCCCAGGCTGCTGGATGATTCATGTTGCCTCTCACCGTCTTTCTTGTTGAGGGATCAATCCAGAGCACTTGGTCTGAAGTCAACAGTCCCTTGTGTTTCTTCAAATTCTTATAGTAATTGTTGTCTAGACGATCTGGGGTTACTGCATCGAATGGTACAACTGGGTCTAGATTATTTTTAGCAGTTGGATGTAATGGGCACTGAGTTTTCAGGTAACTGGCATAGGCAGGATCAAGAGAAGGATCCTGGGAGTGTGTGGCATTGAAGTGGTAGAGGCGGTTTGAGAAGGATGAGCAATGAGAGTCCCCGATTGAATGGGCGCCTGAGAGTGTCACCATTTCCTCTAGTGAGAGCCCCTTTCGTGCAAAATTGTTCTTGAGTTGTTTCACACTGAAGGATGCATCAGGGAGGTTCTTAGTGACCTCACTTGCTAGTGAAACACGGCCATCCCGCCGGCCGGCAGGGACTGCATAGTGAATGCCTCCGGCCTTGAATACGCCATCGCGAGCTGCGTAGGCAAGGATGTCTGAACAAGATACAGTGTTGGGACATTGAGCTTCAATCTTGGCCTTGGCCTCGTCTATCACCTCGAAGCCTTGCACACCCTTGTTGCCCATGCTCACTTTCTCAGCTGGGATCCCTGACGCTGAATCCAGAAGAATAGAAGCATCACAGCCCTGCAACACAAGAAATTAAACCCCACCTTAATTAACAAGTGCAATTGAGATTTGAAAAGTAGAAAAAATAATATTAATGAAGGAGAAGGCAAAAGCTTACCCTGACAAAGCAGTCATGGAAGTGCAACCGAATGAGAGCAGCAGCCATGCCAGGACTAGTAGCAACAGCTTTGCTAACTGCGTTCCTCACAATGGCCTCTGCAGATGGGCAAGTATTCTTGTAGAAACCCACCTTGAGGGAGGCTGAAGATGACACTGTGGGAGCCATAAAACTGGCAAGAAACATTACCATAAGAGTGAACAGTGTAGGCATCTCTGCCCAACTGACCCAATAGCAATTCATTATCCTAGCTTGTTGCCTGTGCACAGAAGGAGAGGTTGAAGATGAAAGAATGAGAGAGAGTGTGGAGGACACACGCCTGGGCTGATGTATTTATAGTGACAAGTGAATGGGCGAAATGTCCTCCAAGCAAAGGATGCCAGGTTGAACCTTCTCAGCCAATGGCATCTTGGCCTAAACAGCGTAAATGAACAAACATTTACAGTGAACCCATTAAAAGGCGTGTTCACGTGGTTCCATTTTCATATTATTATTACTTAAGAAAAGTGAGGGAATCGATGACTCACACTCAACACATTCCATGTACACAGACTTGAGCAGTTCTTCCAGCTCAACGTATACAATTTTATATTGTCTGCTTTCCCAGTACTTGTACTAACGTTGGAAGGACTTGGGCCCCCTTTCTGTTTCTGGGTCCCCTGAAAATGGATTCTCACTTCTCAGTCTTCAAAGTTGGCGGCTTCAAATTCAGAGTTATCTCGGTTTCTGTGTCTATGACTCTATGGGCGGAAGCCGTGTCTATTGGGCTACAATTAATTCGTTCTACAGACATTCTTGAATACTGGTTGCAACCTATAGAGTGGTTCAGCTGGGCCGTAATCAACTGGGGAAGGAAGATGTCTGTGCCTAACAGCCCCTACTCACTCTAAAACAGAAAAGAAATCAATGAGGATAACTTCTCCAACACAATGCACCCATAAGAACAATGAAATGGTGGTATAGAGGATTAATTTCTATTGGAAACAGAAGTTTACAGAAAAATTAGAAAAAAAAAAAAAAAGAAAAACTATTGAAAACAGAACCTATGTGATATGCCTCAAGGCTCAGTTTGGAAAGAGTATAAATACGAATATATATATATATATATATATAGTGTAAATACATACAATATATAAGGTTTTGCACTCTACATATTTGCGTTTGTATTCTTTCCAAACTGAGCTTAATTTAAAAGAAATATAAATACAAATATATATTATTTAAATGCATACAAAATAATACAAAATATAAGATTTTACGCTTTACATATTTGTGTTTGTACTCCTTCCAAATGGAGCCTAGGTTGCAATTCATCAAATAAATAGAATTTATTGAAAATATAGGTAAGAAAACATCTTCAAGCTTTTTTTTTTTTTTACAATAGATAGAATCTATTGAGTTTCTCACTAACTTGCTCGGCCACTATTAGGCGGTTGAATTTGCAAGGACTCCAACCATAAATGTTTCTCACAAGAAAAAAAAAAAAGTTTCTTACTCTACTTATTTATGCTACTCAGTTATCAGAGAGATCCTGGTGAGGCATTCCAACCATGTATTGGGAACATTTTGTATTGATAATTTCGGGAGATGTTTCCCATGCATGTTGAGATGTACATATGGGGCGCCCATGGGGCTCGCTGTGTTGGGTGCAGATTTTCCCTTTAAGTTGAGTTGGTGGTGATCCCTTTGCCTTGGGCAATTCCGAACCACTCTTTCAATGTCCGTTTATGTGGTCCATTTTGAGCACTTCATATGTAAGTTTTTCGTCAGTTTCAGTGAACACCCATTACTAATTGCTACTATTACAACTATTAAAACTCAAGAGCTATCACTATTTCTTACTAATTAGTGCGTCGGTGGGTTCAAAAATCAATATGTACTATTCTCTCAAAAAAAAGTATGTATTATACAAGAATTGGGATTTGCTCTTTACAGAACACTCCTTACACCAACCTCAGCACATCCCACTGTGTATTGGAACATCTCCCTATGGATAACAAATTAATAATACACAAGTATAAGAGATGTTTTCGATTCATGGCTGAGATGTGCTATGAGGTTGGTGTGAGGAGCAGATCCAGACTCATCATACAATATGCACCAAAACTTTTTGTGTTTTCTTCAAAGCTCATTCAACTTCTTTGCCTTTGAAGGGCTTCGGACAAGCTATTCAAAGAGGCTGAAGCAAGGTTTTTAAAATCAGACCGGATAGGGAACTGTTCTGGGGTCTGGTTCTCAGGTTGAATGGTCCAACTGTCCGGTCTAAATTGATGGCCCACTCTGACAAAAAATAAAAAACAGCCAAAAACCATTATCCAGGTCAACAATTCAATGGTTCAATCGCCCAGACCAACAGTTTGCTGACCAAATCAATGATTTTTGGCCAAAAACAGTTTTGGTGTAAAACGGAACCAGTTCCCAATTTTTTGGTCCGATCGTCCAGTCTGGTCCAGTTTTAAAAACACTAGGCTGAAGCATATGAATCTGGATTGGCTCCCCACACTAACCCTGCAGCACATTTTGCAGCTGTGCATTGGAAACACCTTAATATTCACACCTCAGAAAAACAGACTAAAATGTTAAAAAGGTTATAATTTATTAATTAATGAATTAAATAACTTTGATGTATATCATGAATAATATGAATTGAAAATAAGTTATATGAAACTTTAACCTATGATAAATTTAAATATAATCAAGAATGTGCTTCATATTTGATCCAATTATAACAAACGGATAAAATTTGGGCCACCCACTGGATCAAATTCTTTGCAGTTGCCCCTGCCACAGTTTCTAAAGGTCAGAAGAGGAATGAATCAAAATTCAAGGGGCAGTGAATCATGGGTGAAGGTGTTGCGAAATAAAAGTTCCTGAGGTGGGCTGACCTCTATGAACTGTGGTAAGGGTAAATTTGATCCAGCTGTACTAAGAAGTAGGGTAGACTGAACAATAAAAAACCCCAAAAAAAAATATGAAACAAGAAACTTTAAAGCCGTCAACTTTGAATTGTGGAGAGAGAGATCATTATCAGCTCGCTTTGGTCTCCAACGGCCCCACCCCATATCCATAAACAATAAACAATGAATGGGGGCCCAACCTTCTAGATTAATAGACGTGATGATGGGCATAAAGATAGTATGCCATGGAATGCTGTTGAGTGAATGAATCATTCATTCCCTCACTTTTTCCAACAAATAATAATATAAAAACAGAGAAGCGCGTGGAGGACACACGCCTTGTAATTGTTTACTGCAAGTTGCACTTCTCAGCCAAGATGCCATTGGCTGAGAAGAAGGTTCATCCCACCATCCTTCACTTGGCTCTGTATACATTTTGATGACTCACTTCTCATTAGACCTGTTTATGGGCCGGGTGGCCCGACGGGTCGGCCCAGCCTGATCCGGCTCCCGGATGGGCTTAAACGTGGTTATAGGCCTGCAGGTTTAAATACGGGCCAAAAAGCCCGGCCCGCAATAAATTTGAGGTGGACTCGGGTTTTGTCAAAATAGTTCGATCCGGTCCGACCTAATATTAGACTTAAAGTGAGTAATGTGATTATGTCCATTTGAATAAATTTTTTTATTTAAGAATGTAAAACTGTGTTTTAAAATATAAAAGAAAGAGGAAAAAATCATATTGTAGGTGCATTGTTCATTTAAATAGGAAAAAAACTATCTGAATTTTTTATTTTAATTTGAATAGGGAATATTGTTTTTTTTTATTGGGTCAGGCTTCGGGCCCAAGTTATAAGCCCGTTGGTCGGACCGGGCTCGGGCTCGGACCTAACATATTTCCCTTAATGACTAGTAAAAGCCCAGCCCGAGCCCAACCCGGCCCGGCCCATGAACAGGTCTACTTCTCACTATAAATACGCCATCCCAGGCGTGTGTCCTCGACACTCTCATCCTTTGATCTTCGATCTCTCCTCGTATACATCCACAACAAGCTAATTAAGAATTAAGATAATGAATTGCTCTTAGGTCAGTAGAGTAGTGGAGAGGCCCACAGTGTTCACTCTTATGGCAATGATGTTTCTTGCCAGTTTTATGGCTCCCACTGTGTCATCTTCAGCCTCCCTCAAGGTAGGTTTCTAAAAGAATACTTGCCCAATCGGAAGAGACAACTGTGAGGAACACAGTTAGCAAAGCTGTTGCTGCCAATCCTGGCATGGCTGCTGCTCTCATTCGCTTGCATTTCCATGATTGCTTTGTCAGGGTATGCTTTTTGCTTTTTTCCTTTTGCCACCATCAATCTTGTTCTTGTTTGTTTTCTTATTCCATCTCTCAAATCTCAATTGCACTGCTTTTAATTTCTTGTGCTCTGTAGGGCTGCGATGCTTCCATTCTTCTTGATTCAGTATCAGGAATAAACCCGGCTGAGGAAGTGAGCATGGGCAACAAGGGTGTGCAAGGCTTTTGAGGTGATTGATGAGGCCAAGGCCAAGATTGAAGCTCAATGCCCCAACACTGTATCTTGTTCAGACATCCTTGCCTTCGCAGCTCGCGACAGCATATTCAAGGCCGGCAACATTCACTATTGCAGTCCCCAGAGGCCGGCGGGATGGCAGAGTTTCACTTGCAATTGAAGTCACTCTGAACCTTCCTAATGCATCCTTCAATGTGAAACAACTCAGGGATAATTTTGCACGAAAGGGGCTCTCACTAGAGCAAATGGTGACACTCAGGCGCCCATTCAATTGGGGACTCTTATTGCTCTTACTTCTCAAACCGCCTCTACCACTTCAATTCTTCTCATTCCAAGGGCCAGGATCCTTCTCTTCATCTTGCCTATGCCATGCCAGTTACCTGAAAACTCAGTGGCCACTACATTCAACGGCTAAAACTAGTCTGGACCCAGTTGTACTATTCGATGCAGTAACCCCAGTTCGTCTAGACAACAATTACTACAAGAATTTGAAGCAGCACAAGGGACTGTTGACTTCAGACCAGTTGCTCTGGATTGATCCCTCAACAAGAAAGTTGGTGAAAGATAATGTCAACCATCCAGCGGCCTGGGCGGCCAAATTTGCATCTGCCATGGTGCATATGGGTTCTATTGATGTGCTCACTGGGGTGCAAGGGGAGATTAGGAAGAACTGCAGAGTTGTAAATTAGGTGAGATTTTGACTACATGAAACCATAGATATATAGATAGATAGAGAGAGAGATGTTTTTTCTTCTTGTAACAAGTCTCCAATGTTCTATATTCTATTTATGTTCTAATCAAGCCAGTTCTCTTCTTTTAATTTTGTTATTTTTGTAAAGCATTCATATATGTGTAATAAAGAAAATGTTCAACTGTGGTTTGTGTAATAAAGAAAACAGGTAAACACTGTTAATTAGACATGGAACAGTCAGGGGAAAGGAAGAAATTACCTTTCATGATCCGAAAGGTTTGAGCACAAGTCTTGACGATCCAAATTAAGGAGTCTTACATTTATATGCCAAAATTGTCCAAGTGTAATGATTCCACAATTCATTTGTTTCTTCTCCTTTGGCATCTGGTGTTTTTGAATCCACAATTGCATTTGTTGTTTCTCCTTCTATTTGCATCAGGTTTCTCCCCAACTCCACACCAACACCCTACATGTGGGTTGAAGGGAATCATAAAACTAATTGTTGCCCATTAGGAAACCTCTTGGTTTTCTAAAAGCTTGACCTAATAGTGAGAATATGATTCTCTTTACCAGGCAATGCCACTTCCATCTTCTTCAAGTAATTCAAAGAAGCACCTTTTTTTAATAGGACATTGTAAATTTAACTATTATAATTTAATTTTTATAATTTTTAACTGCTTTATTTTAATTCTTATGAAATAAAAAATAAAAAACAAAATGATTAAAAAAACGATGAGTGGGATCCTCGTGGGGACAATGATGGGGATAAATTTGTCCCTGCCACCGGGGACAGGGATATGGTAATAATTTGTTAGTAAATCATTTCTAAACAAATAAATAATTTCATAAATTGAATAAATAAAATTTTATAGATAATAATTTATTTAATTTAATAAAACAAATAAATGGATAAATGAAAGTTTATTGGGACAGGACTGCTACATGTTATCCTGAACCAAACCCAGCCCATTGATAACCCTAAATATTGGGCTAATAATAATTTTTAATAAATAAATAATTTGGTAAATTAAATAAATAAAATTTTATAAATAATGATTTATTTTATTTAATAAAATAAATAAAGAAATAAATAAAGTTTATTGGCATGGGACTGGTAGAGGCTATCCCAAATCAAACCTAACCCATTTACAATCCTAAATATTGGGATCAAGGGGAGAAATAGAGAGAAAATTTAGAGGAAAAAAATAAGGGAAGAGAGAAGAAAGAGATGACTTTCATTGTTTTTGTTTTATATGGTGGCATGACCTTAAATACAAATTATTTCTAAATAAGTAAATAATTTACTAAATTAAATACATAAACTTTTGTAATTAATAACTTATTTAATTTAATAAAATAAATAAAATTTTATTGGGACAAACTGGTATAAGCTATTCAAAACCAAACCTGAACCCATTGGGTCGGTTTTGGTTCCAAGAGCTAGAACTAATGGATCGGTTTCAGTTCTTGATATATTGTCCCGATTCTTATTGGGTTGCAACTGGTTTCACCTAGTCCCGAATCGATTTAGGCCCGACTTGAGCCATATATATAATATATTAAATAAACTAATATTACATATATAATATTTTCAATAGGTTTATTATAATCAGATCCATTGGGCCAGACTCAATTGTCCAAAGAACTGATCGGTTCGACTTTGGGTCTAAAATTACAAACCCTATCGAGTTCCATTCAGTTTACTAGGTCCTTGATAATTCTTGCCGGGTTGGGCCCTACCAATGATAGCCCCAAATATTGGGATAATAATAATTTGTTAGTAAATTATCTCTAAATAAATAAATAATTAGTAAGTTAAATAAAAGGACAGAGTTGGTACAAGCTATCCCAAATCAGACCCGACTCATTGCCAACCCCAAATGATTTGTTAGTAAATTATTTCTAAATAAACATATAAATAGTAAATTTAATAAATAAAATTTTATAGATAATAATTTTTTTAACTTAATAAAATAAATTAATGAATAAATAAATCTTATTGGGATGGGACTAGTATAGGCTGTAATGAGCTAAACCCAACCCATTGACAATCCTACATGTTACCCAAGAGAGGGGGAAAAGAATTAGGGGAGAAGAAAGAAAGAGATGTAATTCATTGTTTTTCTTTTAAATAGTGGCATGACCATTAATAATTAGAAATTCAAAAACAAATAGGATTTTTGGCTTTGATAACACCTAAATTTTGCAAAAAACCCCACTTTTCCCCTTTTATAATTTGAGTGGCCAATTTAAACCTCAAACTAAATACCCCTGTTTAGCAAGTCTTTTTCAAAAGATCTGTTGCAAGATCCGATAGTTAAAAAACATAGTGATCTTTTACAAATAGATCTTAGAAGACTAAACGTTGTTTGATTGAAATATTTTTTTATAGATCTGGGAAAAGACCATAAAAGTTAGAAGACCATTTTTTTCAAAATGGGCACCACATACATTTCAACTTATGCATAATATATAATGTGGGGCCCACATAATTTTTAAACTTGATCCACTCATAGTCTCATACAAGTCCATACTTGTAAGTCATATTTGTGGTGGGACGTTGTTGGGGCAATCTTGTAGGGGGCTGATTTGCTCTCCATTTTTAGGTCCCCACTTGTACTTATAATTTTCTCTATACCTACCTCCCAAAGTAATTGTGTGTAATCTTATTTTATACTTTTGGGAGGGGAATTGAATTACGTATTACTTTGGTGAGATCGAAATCTGGTTTTGCAGTCAATTTCCACTCAGTTTCAAACATTTATCCATGAACAACATGAAAGAAAAAACCGGAAAAAAAAAAAAAAAACTAGTAGGAAGGAGAAAGCTCCTCATTCAACCTGCAACTGAAACGCTTCTTCAGAGTGTGGAGAAGATGATTTACTTCAAGATTTGGCTCAGTGTAAGCAAAGATTCTCCAAGCTGCACTGATCAGAAAAAAAAAAAAAAGATTCTCAGAGCGGCCTCTTATCCCCTTCTTTACTAGAGTTCTTTTCTTTCTCCTTCCTCTCTCACGGTCTCACCTCTTTTGCTAAGTTTTAGGGTTTAACACCCTCACCAAAGACTTATCGGAATTCCAATTTTGTCCCCCAGTTCTATGAACCGCTTAAACGGTTCGAACTGATCGTGGTTCAACTGCTTAAACAGGTCCCCCAGTTCTGTGCTTGTTTTTCATCAATGAGATTTTTGCAGGCTGAACACCGGTTAAAGCACTAAAACAGGTCGAAAGAACCAAGAAGCCCCAGAACCAGAAGGATTTGCCAAAAGAGAAAGAAACCGAAGCGTACCTGGTATCTTACAGAGCATGAACCGATTTCTGGTTTGTGGGTCCTTCTTGATGGAATCAAGTTCCGATCAAAAGCGAGGGCACAAGAAACTCCCACAAAGAATCAAATCACAAGGAATGAATTCCCATAAAGAAATGGCCACCGGGGGTCGAAGGCTCTTTCTCTGACGATCTGTGTTAGGACAGAGGGCGTCGTTCTCCAGGTTACTCCTGTTAGAGCAGAGCATGGAAGCCTTCTGCACAAGAGTAAAATGGGGAACGAAGGCCTCCGTGCCAACAACCCATTCCCTCTCACTCTCTCTGAGACAGACGAAATACGAGGAAAGCCGTATATATAGATGGACTGCTGCTGTAGTAGGAACTTGGACTCCAAGATTGCTTCGAAATTCTGTTGAGAATTCCAGAATGGATGTAAGAAGCATCTCGAGTTCGATGGTTGTTTTGCTCGCCGCTCGGCAGTTAAGTTGGCGCGGAAGAACCGGAATCCATGTATAAATAGGTTTTTCAGTTGAGAGAGAAAGAAAAGCTAAAGCTAATGGTGATGAACTGATGATGTATGTGACAATCGACAATCGACATCGACAGATCACAGATGCAATGGTGGCAGAATAGACCGTTTTCGTCATTTGGCCATTGGGTTAAAGGGTCAATCGTCCGATATGCTCAAACTATTGCATTTTAATTTTTAATTACGGGTCAGGTCTGCTACGGGTCTTACCCAACCCAGACCCGAGATGAAGTCGTTCTAACCCGAACCAAAACCAATCTGGCCTGCCTGCCCCACAAAATAGCTTATGCTTAATTAAACAAATGGTTCAATGCCACGATGTCAATGGGTCGGATTTTGCACCGATTAAGGCTGACTTGACCCTAACCCGATAGAATCTGGTCAATGCGAGTTTACACTTTGCCGGTTTGCCCCGTTTGTTTTTCGAAAAGCCTGTTAAGTGACTTGAGAAGGTTCAAAGTATCAATATGATACGTGTATCAATAGTATCGTATTGATAGATAGGTGGCGTTTGATAAATGTGAAATCTGAAATCTAAAAAGTTAAAAAGATATTATTTGTCTTAAATCTCAAAAGAAGCATATGTGCTTTTCTACTTAGAAGCTCTGAATTCATAAGTTTGTTTGTATTTGATCAACCTTTTACCATTTGAAATTCATTGATTTTACTATTTTACCCTTAGAATATACTATTTGGAAATGTTGAGTTCAATTCGCATTATCTCATAAAAAATAATTTTTAACTTTAAAATAATATTGAAACAATAAAAATTAAAAATTACTAATTACTAATTAATAAATAAAATGATTAAAATTTAAAAAATTAATTAATGATTATAAAAATATTAAAATAATTAACAATAAATAATTAGTAAAAAATAATTTATAATTAATAATAGTAATAATAATTATTATTATTAATATTGACCCTCTTGAAAGAGAGAATCGTCGTCGCTGCAACTTGTAGCGACAGTGGTGAGAAGACAGGGTGGAGAGAGAAAGAGAGAGAGAGAGAGAGAGAGAGAGAATGGGGCGGGGTATTTTTTACTTTAGGCCACGTCTTAAATGTGTCTGAGCGTATTAAGTGATGGGCCTGAGTGTTAAAATTTCAAATCAGAAAAAACTTTTCAAATCATATTCAGATGCAACACCAAATAAGCATTGCATATGAAAAGCAGATATTTCAAACTTCAGACATCTAAAAAGTGTTATCAGACGCCACCTTAGAAACGCTCGAAACTCTTTTTTTTAGTTTTTTTTTTCAAATTTTGGTTTTTTGGGAAGCTAAAAACAAGACTTTTTTTATTAAAAAAAGTTGGGGTTCTGAAACACCTAGAAACAGGCGTTTCGGAGTGTATTGAGAACATAGTTTCCAACAACATCCCACAGCACATCCTTGCAGTGTATTGAGAACATCTCCCGATGATAATACCAGAAATGATGAGGTATCATCGGGAGATGTTCCTAATACACAGCGGGGATGTGTTATGGGACGTTGTGGGAAACTATCTCGTGGGGGGCGGATTTCAACTCAAAATTGTCCCAATTCGCCTTGTTAATTTTTCCCAAGGTGGAAAAGTTATTTTTATTTAGGGATAAGTAGACTGCAGTCCACCAAGAAATCTGAAATTACAACCCAAAAAAAAGAATGTTGGAAAACCAGTCAATTGGAACCAAAATCCCGTTGACCTGGCCGTTCAAACTATCACCCGGCCAGGATTTTGGGTTTAGTTCAATCAAGACCCATCAAATGGTCAAAATCGTTGACTTGGTCAAGACCCAGCTGGTTCAACCGTTGAGCCGTTCGACCCAGTGATTGGGTCGCGGATTGCACACTCAATACATGCAAAACTTTCGAAGGCCATAACTTTGCACTTTAATATTCGATTGGGGTGTTTTTTTTTTATTTTGGGTAACTTTTCAATCCTATATATAATTTGCTAAAATCAATATATAATTTGTATTTTACTAAAACATCTCTTATAAGTTTACTATGAATTTGCTTAATCAACCTTTTATTGTTAACTGTTTGTATTACGATATAGGAATGGTCATGTGGTCACTTCAACCGAGTAAAAGATGTTTAAGGGCATGGGCGCATGGTTATTTATTCAAAAAAAGAAACAACGCTTCTTCAAAGAGAGAATAAAATTGATCGAATAGAGTATTGACAATGTTTTACTAGGGGCAAGAATGACATTTCAAATTTATTTTCTCTTGATTAAATTTATTTGAATCAATGTTTTCAACCTGTCGTTGATCTGGCTGGTCGAACCGTTCGAACCGTCACTTAGCCAAGATTTTGGGTCCGGTTCAGTCAAGACACGTTGGACGGTCAAAATCATTGACTTGGTCGAGACCCAGCCAGTTCAATCGTTGACCCGTTCAACCCAGTGACTGGGTCACGGTTGCACACTCAATGCATGCAAAACTTTCATAGGCCATAACTTTGCACTTTGATGTCCGATTGAGGTGATTTTTTTTTTGTAACTTTTCAAGATCTATGCACTGTAAGGCACCTTGCCCCACTATTTTCGCAAAAAAAAATCGGCCTCAAATTGCAATTTTTAATATTTTTATAAATAAAAAAAATTAAAAACTGAATTAAAAAACATAAATTAAATATAAAATAATACATATAATATATCTAAAATATATTTATACATTATTTACATATATATGTATATAAGTATATATACACTTAATACATATATGTGTTGACATGACACGGTCTAAACTGTTCGACCTAGCCAATCAAACCAGTGACCCGCGACCCAAGGCAAAAATGGTTCAGTTCCAGGTCAATTTTCAAAGCATTAGTTTGAATAAACATTAATGTCAAAATCATCATTCCCCACTGCCATCTTTAGAAAAGTTGATTAAGTACAATAGGTTGCAAACTGGGGTATTTTAATAAAATGCAAACTATAGGGTAGGTTTTAATAAATTTATTAATATTTTTTATTATTTTTGCGAAAAGAGATACATAAGGCAGGGGTAGCACGTCCACAATTATCATAAAAACAAATGAAAAGCTCATTAATAGATACATGAGTTAATCAATTCGTTGCTTGATATATTAGCTTCATGATAGACATTACGATACCTAATGATTTGATCCATATGTACACCAAGACAATGACACTCCTCGATTATGATTTTTAATCTCCATGGGTTGGAGGTCTCCATGGGGGATCGGAGGGTTCACCTTCTTAAGAAATTAATAAATTAGGCAACAAGATTTCATTTCGGATTTTTAAAGATGTTAAGGTTTGAATTCAAGCATTCATGGTTATAAAAGCCATGATCTTATTGACCATTGAGTTAATTAAGTGATTTGATCATTTGTTTTCATTTTAATATTTGAATGTTTATAATAAATAATATAAAAAGTAATATTTATAAAATTTAAATTATACTGATAAATTATAAGTTTTAAATTATATATTATTATTACTGAAAATCAAGTTTTCAGAAGACATGTTTCATTTTCTTTTTATCTGAAAGGGGAGAGTAAAGAAAGAACAAGGTCCACCGGTAGACCTTAGAACCGCCAATGTCAAAACCAACCTTCACAAGGTAGGTTCATGTTCCAAAAACCAGGAACTGACCCCTATAAGATAGGTTCTAGGTTCTTCCATGGAACCGAACCAAACCGATCCATACTCACCCATTGAATTCAAATTCGGACAATTAGATATTATTTCCAGCCCCTTCCCATTATTTTCATGAATGCTTATTCCACTTTGCTCAATACATTATGGGTTGGGCTGGCATGACATCATAGGAGTTTTATTGCAAACTGTTTGGACGGGTGGGGGTCATTATACAGTTGCCTCCACTTAGGGGTCATTTTTAAGGATGGTCATTATACAGTTGCCTCCACTTTGGATTTTCATGCCAGTTTTATGGCTCCCATTGTGTCACCATCAGCCTCCCAGTCGCAGTCCCTGAAGGTCAAGGTGGGTTTCTACAAGAATAGTTGCCCATCTGCAGTCTGCAGAGACAATTGTGAGGAACACAGTTAGCAAAGCTGTTGCTGCCAATCCTGGCATGTCTGCTGCTCTCATTCGCTTGCATTTCCATGACTGCTTTGTCAGGGTATGCTTTTTGCTTTTTGCTTTCTGCCTTTTTCCATCATCAATTAATCTTGTTCTTGTTTGTTTTCTTACTCCATCTCCCAAATCTCAATTGCACTGCTTTTAATTTCTTGTGCTCTGTAGGGCTGTGATGCTTCCATTCTTCTTGATTCAGTATCAGGAATAAACCCGGCTGAGAAAGTGAGCATGGGCAACAAGTGTTTCCCATTAGGAAACCTTTTGGTTTTCCTAAAGCTTGACTGGATACTGAGAATATGATTCTGTTTACCAGATAATGTCACTTCCATCTTCTTCGAATAATTCAAAGCACATATTACCACTTTCTTTTTTTAAGGAAAATTGCCATTACTAAGGCCCTTTGATTTGTAGGAATAGGGGTCTGGTATTGGTTGGGCGGAATCGGAATTTCTATTTCTGCTGGGATGACATTCTCCCATTTGAACGAATGGCCATTCCCTACCCCTTCTCCCTTGGGAATGAAATCTCATTCCTGCTTATTCCAATTCTCATTCCATTTCTGTTTGGATCAAACAGATTATGGGAATAGACTATTCCGATTCCGATTCTAAAAGATTTCAATTTCGATTCTAATTCCGATTCCATTTATAGACCAAATAGATCCTAAATGTTTTTTGGAGCCACAGAAAAAAGAAATTTCATTCAACTGAATCTAGTTACATCATACATTTCTTTGTAGAAACCAATGCAAGTTATACAATCAGGAATCTCTTGTAACCATGTTTTGTCGACCTTCTTATCAACAGCAAGATTAGCCATACAATATGCAACAGAGTTGGTAATTCTATTAGAATACAAAACCTTCATTTGCAATCTTTGCAACAAGGGCCATGACCCAATCCTTATTTTTTAGGGTTTAGAAGAATTTTCTGGCTACATAATAAAATATATAACGATGACTCCATAAAATCAGTGCTAAACTTAAAGCTTCAACTTGGGCAAATTGCTCCATCTCTTCCTTTGGGCAACTGAAATCATCTAAACAAATTTCTGCTATTGGATGACTAGCAATCCATCTACCATATTCATTAAAACATTGCAAATCTAGTTAAGCCCTTGATTAACAGCATCTTAACTAATTCAAGGTTGCATATCTACAACATATCTACAGCATCTTACTATACTTAATTAAATTTTTATAAATAATAAAGCTGAAATATAATTTTCATAATGATATTATAATTAGAATAATATTATATTATCATTGTATTAGTAAATAATATATTAATAAAATAAAATTATTATAATATTATTTTATTATTAAAATATTATTTACTATTATTTTAATTCAATACTATTTTATAAAATTAACTTTTATTTTTATTTTATTATTATGATTTTCATAATAATATTACTTTTCAAATAATATTTTAATATTATTTTTAATCAAATTCATTATTAAAATGGTATTATCTTATTATTATTTTAATTTATTAATATTGTATTATTTAATGCTTTAAGTTTTATTTTAATATGTATTTTACTGTTTTTGTTCTATTATTTTATTAATTTTATGTTATGTTATTAATATTTTATTATTATATTATTAATTTATGCGATTTTTATTATTAGTGTTAATAATCATTAATGTAAATATCCATTCTCATAATCAACTACGAAGGCAAACTGGTAAAATGACCATTTTCAGAATTTAGTATTCAAATTTTAGAACAATATTCTCTACATTCAAATATCAAATAAGACTCAAGGCACCAATTCTTTTAGAGCTTTTTGCTTTTTAGACATCAAACTTTATAGCAACAGAATGACAACCAAGTCTACTCCATCAAGCACAAACAAAAATGACACTAATTGGATACTTTTGGAGAATCAAACTAAACACAATATTAACATTTTTTTCTTTCTCTTTTGGGTTGGGTCGGTTGGTTTTGTATTGAGCTTGGTTCAAATAGCATGCTCCTAAGGCTAAGATTTTAAAAGGCTAAAGGTGTAGTTGAGGCATAATGGCCCAGAAAGGTGAGGCGTAAGCCTTAAAGCTTAAGAAAAATGATTGATTAAAGTTTATAAATTCATAAAAATAACATACAATATACCAAGTTAGAATGATAGAAAGTGCACATAATATCTATAAAATAGAAGCTTATAACCAATAATCATTTTAAGAATTAAATAAAATAATAAATAATAACTAACAATTATAAACATTTTCACGGTTCATGTTTCAAAATGCAAAGTTTTCAAATTATTGAAATGACCAATTTAGAAGCAAGGAGATATATGAAGAATCATCCCATACAATTGATATTAGATTTATGGTCATCCAACAGTTTATAAGAAAGGAAACAACTTAATTGATTTGATCTATGAAAAATGAATAAATAAAAGGAAAAAATCACTAGGAAAATAAATGAAAAAAAATAACAAAATTGGGATGTTTTGTATATACAAAAAAAATTGAAATATTAGATTTAGAATAATAAGAAAAAAAAAACCTCACTTGATTTATCCAAGAGAAACTAAGAACTTGATTGGGCCTTGTTGCATTAAACTCTCCTAAAACACTAAGAAAAACTATTAGAACTTATATACTCTATTGGATTTTTTCATTTTTACTCTTTTTATTTGGCCCATAAATATTGAGCTACTTCTTCCATATATTTTGAGCTACAAAAATGCATAGAATATATTTTTTGCATAAATCACTAAGTAATCATTGATACTTGAGGCTTTTACACCTTTTTATGCTTTAAGCTACACTACCTTACACTTTGAGGCTTGAGTCTTATGCCACATTCTAAGAAAGGCTTAAGCCTCACATCAAAGTTGTGAGCAATTTTTTTGAACTGTCGTTAACCTGGACGGCCTGGGAACCATCCAGGCAACCAATTCCGTTTTACCCTAAACCTGATCCCTGGCAAAAAATAATTGAATTGGTTAACGACTTGTTGACTCGGGTAGTCGAACCATCGACTCGTTCAACCCGTTCAATGGTTTTTGGCCATTTTTTATTTTGATTATTGTTTTTTATTTTTTTTTGTCATAACGAGTCATCCACTCAAACTAGATGATTAAACCGTCGACCTGGAAACCAGTGGCCAAAACTATTCTAGTTCCAAGTATTTTTTTAAAACATTGGTTGTGAGGCTTAAGCCTTGAGGCAAAATATGTGTTTGGCCTCAAGTAATATGCCTCATGCTCCAAGTTTTAGGCTTTTTAAAGCAAATTCCTAAGGTTTATTAAGCTATCACAACTACGTTTGTAGTTAATTCAGATTGGATTTGTCTAATTTTTAAGTTTATTAGCCAAAACCCCTCAAAGGGTTTTAATAACAACCTAATAGATTGGCTTCTTACTTTGCCCTTTAATGGATAGTATGTTTTACTTATATAATAAAATATTAACACTATAAGTATTGGGAGAAATCATTTTGACTATTATGCTTGTGTATATATTTCCTTTTCACAATCAATTAGCTCACACATCAAAAATTGGTTCATGTGTAAGAGTAAAATAAGATAGAGACAAAGAGAAATTAGAGAATATATTAGAGTAAGATTTAGAGCTACCAAATAGTGAAGTGTATACCAAGACAAGGTGGATTTGGTCCTAAACTTAGTTTTAAACTAGACCCTATAAAGTAAGTAATTAGGCCTATTAGGTTTAAACTGATAAAATTTTGATTATAATTAACAATTAATTATAAATTATAATTTATTTGCCAAAAAAACTTTAACTTAATAATACAAGTCCAACTATGGCCTTGTTTAGGAAATAAGTGCTTATCTATCTAATAAGCACTTATTAATATTTGATAAGTGTTCTTTCGAACTATTTATTTTTAAAACAAATACTTTTTATGTTGAGTGCTTGGTGAGTTGTTTATCATAAAAGTGTTTATTCAACAAAAATGATAATTCTAGCCCTCACTTAATATAACCATATATTGAATATGGAGAAAAATAAAAAATAAAAAAACAAAGGTGTTAAAAAATAATTAAGGATTCATTTTCTACCTTGGTCAATGTTGCTACAAAGAAACATGTGAATAGGAGGAGAAAGATGAAGAAATGATAGGATGTCCTGTCGTGTTTTAATATTGGGAGAATTACCAAGAAATGGGTTAAAAAGATAAGGCATAGAATTGGAAGAAAATGGCAAAAAAAGTGCTCATTCAATAATCACTTAAAAAAATAAGTGCTTATTTTGGGTTTTTTTTATGTGGTCCCAACACTTAAATAAGCGTCTATTCCAATTAAAACTTAAAATAAGTGCTCCCAAACAAGGACTATGATAAAAAATTACTTGATAAATAAAAAAATTATATTAAAGGAATCATATAATTTGTGTTTCATTTATTTACATTTCACAAGGTTTACTTGTCAATTATGTTAAAGACTTCAACAACATTAAAAATATCACATATAACATCTCATTTTATAACTAGTTCTTTTTATTTGTTTCACAGTGCAATTTTTGCATTGTAGACTTTACAATACATAAAAAGTAATAAATCACATTTAAATACATAAGGTGATTTACTTACTTTTTATTGGTTTACATTTCACAAAGTATATTCATCAAGCACATTAAAGACTAAATATGTCATTTGATGTCTCACTTTATTACTAGTTCACTTCTTTATTTTATAATAAAGTTTTTATATTTTAACTTTTACCATATAGAGAGTTTAACTATAGTATAAAAACTACACAATAAATTAAAGAAAGTAACCATCATGGTATAGGCATTATATGACTTACTTTTTATTAGTTCACATTTTATAGAATGTATGTGTTGATTTAAAATTTCATAAGATGTATGTATTGATTTAAAATCAATTATAAGTATTTTTTGGTTCCCACAATATAAGCGAATCCAAATGAGAATGCAATTATGAATCTAGAATTAGTTCTGTTAAATATGAATCAAAAGTTGAGTATGAATCCAATCGTGATTAGCATTATGAAATTTAAATAAGCTTATGTACAAATGCAATAGATTGCTTTGGAGACATGTTTTAGGTTAGTGCCATGTAGGTGTTTTCTCCTTTTTCTTATTTTTCTTATTTGTTTAAGTGTTTTTAAGCATTTTCAAATAGTTTCAACTAACACTCATACCTTGGGCTTTGTGCAAACTTTTCAATAAAACATATAATGGAGAAAACTGTATTGATACTAAACATGGACTAAATCAATATTCATTGATGTTTTAATCTTAAACTAATGATTATGGGTTGATTATGTTTAATAAAAAAACACCATTTAAATTGTTAATAGTCAAAATTATTAACCAACTATAACTAATCACTTAATTCAAATTCATGATTGTACAAAGACATTGCTCAAATGGGCTTGAATACTTTTTTCATGGTGACCCTCTAGAATTTATAAAATGATTGTAAATCAAGCCATTTATATGCATAATTCACAACATGAAAATTATTCTCTCACAATCTGAATTCCTATGTTAAAAATGTTACATTTTTTTAGAAAATCTTTAACTTTGTTGGTTAGAATTTTTCACCTAAAGATTTATTGTATTTTGAGAATAAATTTGTATACAATCCAATAGTAAGTTCAATCATTTAATTGTGAACAAATAACATTCTATAAACAATATATTTGAATATTCATTAAATCTCTTATACCTTGAAACTACTTTTTCAATAATACTTACCAATCACATTATATACTTTAATTATATTAAAAAAGTTGTTGTAAACTGTAACATCTCATTTTATCATTGGTTCACTTTTTAATTTTATAATCTAGTTTTAATATCATAGATTTTTTTCATATAAATATTCTAGCTATAGTGTAGAAGTTACACAATAAACATCTACTATTATATAAAAATAAAGTTGCAAAGTAAATAAAAAGTAGGGTAAAATATAAAAAATCCCCCCTAAATTTTCTAACAATAATATAAACCTCCCTTGTGTTTTGACAATAACAAATACCTCCCTTCCTTCAACTTTTGGACGGAAAAATGTTAACAAAGTATATTAATTTTTCAACTTACCAAATTTAGCCTTCATTGTAGCTTAAGTTATGTACATCAAATTCAACACCTGGAACATAGAACGTCTTATTTTGCCTGACAAGTTGAAGCCCATCAACAAAACTAAATGCAAATGACTAATCATTGAAATGGTTTTCTTTGTTGTGAAGTGCTAGAAGGAAGCCAAATCTCTTTTTTCGTTGGAAGAAGAAGAAGAAGAACGCGACAACACAACAACATTACAAACAACAAATAGGAATATAAGAATATAGAAATGAAAATTCTAGATCCTAGAAACCTCAACCTTGGCAACTAAAGTTTGCAACCTTTGCAATAAAGGGATTTATTGTTGGTTCAGATCAAAATACAAGGGGGTGTTCATCGTTCTTGTTGCAAGTGGTGTTATGTTTTTTTTTTTTTTTTGCTATGAAAAATAATTGTAACAAAGTGTAAAGGAGAGATTAATCAAGTGAAGGCAATTCTGACATTTTAAAATATTTTTTATGATGCCCTCACAATCAATCATGGGTAAATTTGTAACTTTATAGGTTTTTTTTTGTCTGGGTCACTAATGGATGGGAATTTTTTGTTAAAGTAAAACTAAAGGGGAGGCTTTTATGATTTTTAGAAACTTCAAGAGAGGTTTTGTATTTTACCCTAAAAACTAATCAATTATAGTAAAAGACATCATATTATCTACTTACTTTTCATCTGTTCATTTTTTAGAATGCATATTAACCAATCATGTTAAAGACTTCAACATTGTTAAAGATCTCATTTATGATGTTTTACTTTTTCACCTTTTTTTCATTAAGTAGTTTTAATATTCTAAATTTTATTATATAAAAACTACACCTATGGTGCAAAAGTTGCACAATAAATAAAAAATTGACTAATCAAAGGTCAAATTTTTTAAACTACCCCTACTATTTAGCTAACTGACAAACTATACCCTTATTATTTAACTATTGTCTTAAACCACCCCTACTGTTTTTGACAATTGACTAGATCTATCCTTGTTAATGTCCTTTGATATTCCATCAAAATCCATACACATGTGACACTACGTGTCGTTTATTTCTTTTTTAAAACCCAATATTACCCTCTCTCTCTCTCTCCATCTTCCCAAAAACCCATCATGGCCAACAAATGGATTGATTTGATTTGAATTCGAAGGGACTAGTGTGATCCATTCCCTCCACTAGTTCGAACGGAAAATGGAGGCTTCTGTACTTATCATCGATGATTTTACTAGCGGGAGCCTAATAAGGATCGGACTCCCGATAAAGCCTCCAGAAGACAGCATCAACGGATTTGTTAACTTCTGGCTATATGTAGCACCATGTTGCAATCACTCTGTTGGGTTTTTTGAGTACGCATTTCACTTGTTGGTAGAAGTTGGGGATATCAAACTAATGGAGAGCTTGGGATGCGGTCACAACATTGACACTTGCTTGTGTTGGCACTTTGCTTTTGACTTCATCTATGGACATGATGGGAGAGGTCTGCTCGTAACGAATGTTGGGTAACTTGGGTGCAAATGATAGCTGCTCCTAGCTTGTGTCTGTGGCCACCACAGTCATGAAAATTCTGGCCAACTAAAAATAACAATGTGTTATAAAGCCTAGAAATTGTATGTGTGTGTATGAGAGAGAGAGAGAGGATGCATAGATTTTGCAGATTGGTCGCTCCTGGTGCCAATGTCCCAAGTAAGGTCGTGAGACAGAGTCTTAGATGCAATGAATTGGAAAAGCTTAGCTGGGAAACTTGTCTTACTCGACTGACACCTCCTATGGCTAAACCTACTAAGTTGCTCTCCTCGTTGACTGTATCGATCTCTGCAATTGTACCTACCCCTTTAATTCATCTCTAGGGAACCACTCTACCAGTAGTATAACCAAAAGAGGGTTGTCGGTGATGATGTCACCGCAACGAGTTGCAACGGCAGTGGCCGTGCAAGAGAAGGGATAGAGAGAGAATGAGGGGATAGGAAAGATGGGATCAAAGGGCTTAAGAGAAAATGGGACATTTTATTCATTCTGTTACGACTTAACAGCAATGATAATTGTTAGAAACAATAGGGGTGGTTTAAGACAATAGTTAAATAGTAAAGCTACAGTTTATCAATTAGCTAAACAATAGGGTAGTTTAAGAAATTTGCCCTTTTAAAAACATGACATAATCTTTTTTTCATTGGTTTGTTAATTTATGTTGTAAGTTCAATCTTATACAAGAGTGGTCGAACTTTAATAACGTAGAGGTCGATAGAAGGTAAAATGGAATAAAGAAAAAATTTAAGCATTATCTTCTATAATGGGTTAAAATGAATATAGTGTTAATGGATCCATATATGAATATGACATCCTATTTATATTATTTGGACCTCTTTTTTCTAATTTATATTCTCATAATTTTTACCTATTTTACCCTTATGCTTAATTAGTGCACATGTTTGATTATTGTATATGCTCTTAATACTTACATTACAAGTTTTTTAAATACTATTATTCTAATAAGTCTCAACTCTTGAATTATTTATAAATAATTACTAGATAATTAGTTTATTTAGGTCTAGTATAACCTAAATTGATGTCGAATTGGTTGAGTTAATGTTCTTATATAAATCCATTGTCTCACACGTTTTATAAAATATATAGAGTTAAAGATGCCATTTTTTACTTCTTACTTTATTACTAATTACTTTTATTTTTAAAGCAAAAAAAATGTATTGGAGATTTTGTTATATAAATAATTGAATTATAGTGCAAAAACTACACAATAAGTAAAAAAAATAATCAATCATATTAACGATGTTACATAGTTTGTTTATTTTTCATTGATCCATATTTCATAAAGTATATTTAACAATTACATTAAAGACTTTAACAACATTAAGGATGTCACTCATAATGTTCCACTTTGTTAATGAATTACATATAAGATATATAAATTCACTGCCTTACACATGTTTTATAATGTGTACAATATCACACATGTTTTATAAGGTGTACAATGTTAAAGATGCCATCTATAATTCCTTAATTTATCACTAGTTCACTTTTTTATTTTATAAAACAAAAATTGTATTGGAGATTTTTTTTGTATCAATAATTAAATTGTAATATAGAAGTTACACAACAAGTTAAAAATATTTTTGATGATTTATTATTTTTCAGTTCATATTTCATAAGATATATTAAATAATCACATTAAAAACTTTAACAACATTAAAGATGTTATTCATAATATTTTACAACCCAAAACACAACCCCCCCTTAAAAAAAAGTTAGATTCACAAAGGAGTTGTCTCCATCGTCGACTTTGCAAATGCAAGATAGAAAACCAAAACCTTTAACTAAATTATACAAACAAATAAACAATCAATCAATAGTAAAAACAACTATCAAATCTACGAGAAGAAATGGAAACAAGAGACATCCTTTCTTAACCAAAAACAAAAAATGCCTCAAATCACAATCCTTGTTATTAAGAAAAAGAAGAGGAAGGCTCACGGAATTGTAATCTGGTTCCATTTTCGATGGCCAAAAACCCAGACGACCCTCCTGACTCTTCATCCTCGAATAGATCATCTGTCTTCCTCAACACCGCATGAACCAAGACCACCACCACCCCAATTAAAAGTGACACCAAGATGTTAAGCGTTGCACGAGTCAACAACAACAACCCAATTGTCACAATCGATAACACGATCAACACGACACCGTCGGTGATCGTATGGTGCAAGATCACCAATGGCTCATCCCTCATGAAGTAGAGGAACAACCAGGCAGCCATCATAACCACGAATACAATCAACGAAATTGGGTGCCAAAGCAAACTTAGAAATAGGATCCCCAACACAATGATTGCATAATTCATCAAGAAGTAATTCACATTGGTTTTGATCCTTGTGATGGCATCGGGGAAGTTAACCGGAAGGTCTATTGCCCATAGGTGGATCATCTCCTTCCATGGCCTTCGAGTGCCCAACTCTGATGTTATCCGTTCTCTTGCACGAGAAATGTACTCTAGGCCAGTTGATCCTCCCAAAGATGACGATACTGTTGGTATCGTCCCATATGTCGTCATCTTTCCGGTGCTTTAGTCGGAAAATTGATTAACCTTTTGTTGCCTGCTATAAATAACAACAAAGAGAGAGAAGGAGATGCAAATCATCAAGACAGACCGAGAAAGAGAGATGCCTCATGTCTATATCATATAATCTATATTTAATTGAAAGTATACGATACATCTTGGGCTTATTAACCCTCAGTGGTCCCATATCCTCTATCCCATACATGCCACTAGTAATAAGCAACTCACCACTTGGATGGAAATAGAAGGAAAGACCTTTTCAATCTTATTGAACGTAGGGCCCTACAACTGAACAGTGTGGATTAATAACATGGTGGAGAACGTGCCTTGGTGGACATCACGAGTATTATGGATGGAGAATAACACATATTATCATTTTTCGCTAAGCAAAATTGATTGATTGAGATCGAAATCCGACAACATTAACTATTCTTCTTCCTTTTCCCCTTAGTCCAGTCTCCAAAGATGAACTATTCGTGCAGACAGTGATGTTAATAAAAACTAAATGCATCTAAATATACCAAAATACAACGGTTTAGAAACTTTCTCCTTTCTTTAATATTTTATTTTATTTTTATTTTATGTCATTTTTAAACAACCAATGAGATGCTTTTCTTCTCCATAAAAAATTACCTAAAATCTCTCTCTTTCTCTCCTCCACACGTTCCTAACCTAAATAATCTCTTCTCCTAAAATTTCTCTTTAACTACCTCCCTAACTTTCTCCTAAATTATATATAATTCCTATTTATCCTCTCCCCCACTTTTTATCTATATCTATTTAAAGAAAGTTTGAATTGAAAATTTTAAGAATAATTTTAATATTCTAACAAAATTATATAATAACTTTAAAATATTTATTAAAGACACAAAAAATAATTATAGTTGATTTAATAATATTCTTATTATTAATCATTTTATATTTTTACAAAATTCATCACAAAATTATGTACTAACAATATAAATTATGATTTTATGATTTTATGATTTTCTGAGTTATTCAATTTAAATGTTATTCAAATAATAAAAATTAACATCAAACAAAAAATATTATTTAAATATTTTAATAACTAAATATATTAAATAAAAAATATTACAAATAGCTAAATAATTATATAACAAAATATTTAGTATTAAGTAACAACTTTAAAATAAATAAAATTCAAATAATAAAAAAATTAAATATTTTACATATTATTTAAATATTTAAATAACTAAATATTTTAAATAATAAAATATTTAACATAACTAGATCTTAAATAGTTAAAATAATGAAACTATGTAATAAGTTTAAAAAAAATTATTAAAAGTAGAAAAATAATTATAACATAATACTCAAATTAATAATCATTTAATATTTTACAAAATTAATAAAAAATTATGTAATAATAGTACAAATTATAATTTTATGGATTATTAAAGTCAATTAATAATTCTAGAAAATAACTTTCAAAAAATATTTATTAATAATTATTTTAAAATCTTAATATATATTTATTATATACTTATATATATACTAGAATTAATATTTACTGTGTTTTTAGTAATTATTTATTGTTTTATGATAAATATATCAATAATTATATATAAATCTACTTTTGTTTTGTTGTTTTACAAAAAAACAAATCAATAATTATTGGAGATTAAACTACTATTGTTTAACTTCTTAAATTTAATTTATTATACTTAGTGTATTTATTTTATTTTTGATATAATTTATTGATTAATATTTATTATACATTAAACTTTTATTTGACATTACACTATTTATTGACTAATTTAATATATTTTTAGTATTTATTATATTTTTGTTAGTTATTATTGTATTTCCATTATCAATATATTTTCAATAATTGTGTGTTTTCACTACAAATTTTCAATAATATTGGAGATGAAATTATTATTATTTATTAGAGACTAGACTATTAATTTAGCTGAAAATTGGAGTGTTCACGGGTTGGTTTGGTTCGGTCGTAGGTTGTTTGGCCAACCAAATCGACTTGGTGATGTTGGGGAATTGATCACCCAAAACCGGCTGACCATTAGTGAAAACCAACCAACTCGAGTTATATCGATTTGGGTCGATTTTTGGTTTGGTCAATCGGTTCAAAAGATTTAAACTATTTAAGGAAAACAGATATTTCAAACTTACTAATATAATTTTTCATTAAATTTGTATTGTCATTTTCTTTTCTAAATGTAAGGGCTAAAAGATGCAATACTCTAATCATGCTATTTTCAGTCTATGCACTGTCTTATGGTGTGCTCATCTAATGGTGATCTCTATTTATGTAATTCATGTAAGTTACAGGGTTATGGGGGCATCACAGTCACAATCACCTCTTTACTCCCATTGGCAGTTCACATTCAAGGACCTGTGCTATTTGGTCTATCATCACATATACTAGAGCACATTTTGTTCTTTTAATACTCCAAAGATGTCATGGTGTTCTAAATGTGGACCAAAGGTTTGGCAGAAGAACAGGGAGAGGAGCACAGAACAGAGCACTCCAATGGGGACACTTTTCAACTGCAGCTTGTCTTTCCCTGACATAGGGAAAGAAAAATTGATATGTGGAGAGAACGTACTTTGTTTCCTAAGAAAGATATGCAACCTTGATTTAGTCGAGATGCTGCTAATCAAGGTTTCAAGTTAGATTTGCAATATTTCAAACTTGAAGCTTTGAAGGTTAGCATTGGTTTCATGGATTCATCATTGTATATTTTCTTATCTATCCAGAAAATTCAACTAAACCCTCAAAAATAAGGGATGGGTAATGCCCCTTGTTGCAAAGATTGTGAATGAAGGTTTTGTATTCTAATAGAATTACCAAATCTACTGCATATTGACAAAATATGGTTAGAAGAGTTCCTGATTGTGTATCTTGCATTGTTATCAACCAAGAAATGTTTGATGTAACTGGATTCAGTTCAATGAAATTTCCTTTTGTTTTGGGCTCCAAAAAAAAACTTTAGTGATGGTGATTTTCCTTGAAAAAAAAAAAAGAAAGTGATAATATGTGCTCCTTTGAATTATTTGAAGAAGATGGAAGTGGAATTGTCTGGTAAACAGAATCATATTCTCACTATTCAGTCAAGCTTTTAGAAAACCAAAAGGTTTCCTAATGGGCAACAATTAGTTTTATGATTCCCTTCAACCCACATGTAGGGTGTTGGTGTGGAGTTGGGAAGAAACCTGATGCAAATAGAAGGAGAAACAGCAAATACAACTGTGGATTCAAAAACACCAGATGACAAAGGAGAAGAAACAAATGAATTGTGGAATCATTACACTTGGACATTTTTGGCATATAAATGTAAGACTCCTTAATTTGGATCGTCAAGACTGGTGCTCAAACCTTTCGGATCATGAAAGGTAATTTCTTCCTTTCCCCTGACTGTTCCATGTCTAATTAACAGTGTTGACCTGTTTCCGTTGGTCAACAAACCACAGTTCCACATTTTCTTTATTACACATATATGAATGCTTTACAGAAATAACTGAACTAAAAGAAGAGAACTGGCTTGATTAGAACATAAATATAATACAAAACATTTGAGACTCATTACAATAAGAAAAAGCATCTCTCTCTCTCTCTCTCTCTCTCTCTCTCTCTCTCTCTCTCTCTCTCTCTCTCTCTCTCTCTCTTTCTCTATCTATCTATCTATCTATCTATGGTTTCATGTAGTCAAAACCTCACCTGATTTACAACTCAGCAGTTCTTCCTAATCTCCCCTTGCACCCCAGTGAGCACATCAATAGAACCCATATGCACCATGGCAGATGCAAATTTGGCTGCCAAGGCCGCTGGATGGTTGACATTATCTTTCGCCATCTTTCTTGTTGAGGGATCAATCCAGAGAACCTGGTCTGAAGTCAACAGTCCCTTGTGCTTCTTCAAATTCTTGTAGTAATTGTTGTCTAGACGAACTGGGGTAACTGCATCGAATGGTACAACTGGGTCCAGACTAGTTTTAAAGTAGAATGAAGAGAAGGATCCTGGCCCGGGGAGTGTGAAGCATTTAAGTGGTAGGGGCGGTTTGAGAAGGAAGAGCAATGAGAGACCCCAATTGATCAATGGGCGCCTGAGAGTGTGACCATTTGCTCTAGTGAGAGCCCCTTTCGTGCAAAATTATCCCTGAGTTGTTTCACATTGAAGGATGCATCAGGAAGGTTCTGAGTGACTTCACTTGCAAGTGAAACTCTGCCATCCCGCCGGCCTCTGGGGACTGCATAGTGAATGCCGCCGGCCTCGAATATGCTGTCGCGAGCTGCGAAGGCAAGGATGTCTGAACAAGATACAGTGTTGGGGCATTGAGCTTCAATCTTGGCCTTGGCCTCATCAATCACCTCAAAGCCTTGCACACCCTTGTTGCCCATGCTCACTTTCTCAGCCGGATTTATTCCTGATACTGAATCAAGAAGAGTGGAAGCATCACAGCCCTACAGAGCACAAGAAATTAAAAGCAGTGCAATTGAGATTTGGGAGATGGAGTAAGAAAACAAACAAGAACAAGATTAATTGATGGTGGCAAAATGCAGAAAGCAAAAAGCAAAAAGCATACCCTGACAAAGCAGTCATGGAAATGCAAGCGAATGAGAGCAGCAGCCATGCCAGGATTGGCAGCAACAGTTTTGCTAACTGTGTTCCTCACAATTGTCTCTTCCGCTTGGGCAACTATTCTTGTAGAAACCTACCTTGAGGGAGGCTGAAGATGACACAATGGGAGCCATAAAACTGGCAAGAAACATTATTGCCATAAGAGTGAACACTGTGGGCATCTCCACTACTCTACTGACCCAAGAGCAATTCATTATCTTAATTCTTAATTAACTTCTTGTGGCTGTATATGGGGAGAGATTGAAGATCAAAGGATGAGAGTGTGGAGGACACACGCCTGGGCTGGTGTATTTATAGTGAGAAGTGAGTCATCAAATTGTATACAGAGCCAAGTGAAGGATGGTGGGATGAACCTTCTTCTCAGCCAATGGCATCTTGGCCGAGAAGTGCAATTTGCAGTAAACAATTACAAGGCGTGTGTCCTCCACGCGCTTCTATGTTTTTATATTATTATTTGTTGGAAAAAGTGAGGGAATGAATAATTCGTTCACTCGATAGCATTCCATGGCCACCGACTTCACCAACTTCTTCCATATGCCTACTGTCTGTATGCCCATTATCACGTCTATTAATCTAGAAGGTTGGGCCCCATTCATTGTTTATTGTTTATGGATATGGGGGCTGGGCCGTTGGAGACCAAGGCGAGCTGATAATGATCTCTCTCTCCAAAATTCAAAGTTGACGGAAAACTTACATATGAAGTGCTCAAAATGGGCCACATAAAGGGACATTAAAAGAATCTGGTTCGGAATGCCCAAGGCAAAGGGGTCACCACCAACTCAACTTAAAGGGAATAGTTCACATCTGCACCCAACACAGCGTGCCCCATGGCCGCCCCACCCCATATGTACATCTCAACATGCATGGGGAACATCTTCCGAAATTGTCTTTAGAAAATGTTCTCAATACATGATTGGGATGTGCTGTAGGGTTTAGATTAATCCAGCCCAAATTACAGCCCTTTCATAGGATGTCCATATGGGGTATGCCTCACAAATTTTGATTTTTCCAGGATCTCTCTCTTAACTGAGTAGCATAAATAAGTAGAGTAAGATACCTACTTTTTTTTTCTAGTGAGACATTTATACTTGGATTCCTTGCAAATTCAACCGCCTCATAGTGGCTGAGCAAGTTAGTGAGAAACTCAATATATCTAGAGCATTCTTATTGTAAAAAAAAAAAAAAAAAAAACTTGAAAATGTTTTCTAACCTATATTTTCAATAGATTCCATCTATTTGATGAATTGCAACCTAGGCTCCATTTGGAATGAGTACAAATACAAATATATAGAGCCTAAAACCTTGTATTTTGTATTATTATATATATATATATATATATGTATATATATATATTTAAATAATACATATTTATATTTATACTGACAGAAACACAAATGCAAATATGTAGAGTACAAACTGAGCCTTGAGGCATATCACATAGGTTCTGTTTTCAATAGTTTTTCTTTTTTTTTTTTTTCTTTTTATAAATTTTCTGTAAACTCCATTTCATTGTTCTTATGGGTGCATTGTGTTGGAGAAGTTATCCTCATATTGATTTCTTTTCTGTTTTAGAGTGAGTAGGGGCTGTTAGGCACAGACAACTTCCTTCCCCAGTTGATTACTGCCCAGCTGAGCCACTCTATAGGTTGCAACCAGTATTCAAGAATGACTGTAGAACGAATTAATTGTAGCCCAATAGACACGGCTTCCGCACATAGAGTCATAGACACAGAAGCCGAGAGAACTCTGAATTTGAAGCCGCCAACTTTGAAGACTGAGAAGTGAAAACCCATTTTCAGGGGGCCCAGAAACAGAATGGGGGCCCAAGTCCTACCAACGTTAGTACAAGTACTGGGAAAACAGACAATATAAAATTGTTTACGTTGAGCTGGAAGAACTGCTCAAGTCTGTGTACAAGGAATGTGTCGAGTGTGAGTCATCGATTCCCTCACTTTTCTTAAGTAATAATAATATGAAAATGGAACCACGTGAACACGCCTTTTAATGGTTCACTGTAAATGTTTGTTCATTTACGCTGTTTAGGCCAAGATGCCATTGGCTGAGAAGGTTCAACCTGGCATCCTTTGCTTGGAGGACATTTTGCCCATTCACTTGTCACTATAAATACATCAGCCCAGGCGTGTGTCCTCCACACTCTCTCTCATTCTTTCATCTTCAACCTCTCCTTCTGTGCACAGGCAACAAGCTAGGATAATGAATTGCTATTGGGTCAGTTGGGCAGAGATGCCTACACTGTTCACTCTTATGATAATGTTTCTTTCCAGTTTTATGGTTCCCACCGTGTCATCTTCAGCCTCCCTCAAGGTGGGTTTCTACAAGAATGCTTGCCCATCTGCAGAGGCCATTGTGAGGAACGCAGTTAGCAAAGCTGTTGCTGCTAGTCCTGGCATGGCTGCTGCTCTCATTCGGTTGCACTTCCATGACTGCTTTGTCATGGTAAGCTTTTGCCTTCTCCTTCATTAATATTATTTTTTCTACTTTTCAAATCTCAATTGCACTTGTTAATTAAGGTGGGGTTTAATTTCTTGTGTTGCAGGGCTGTGATGCTTCTATTCTTCTGGATTCAGCGTCAGGGATCCCAGCTGAGAAAGTGAGCATGGGCAACAAGGGTGTGCAAGGCTTCGAGGTGATAGACGAGGCCAAGGCCAAGATTGAAGCTCAATGTCCCAACACTGTATCTTGTTCAGACATCCTTGCCTTCGCAGCTCGCGATGGCGTATTCAAGGCCGGAGGCATTCACTATGCAGTCCCTGCCGGCCGGCGGGATGGCCGAGTTTCACTAGCAAGTGAGGTCACTAAGAACCTCCCTGATGCATCCTTCAATGTGAAACAACTCAAGAACAATTTTGCACGAAAGGGGCTCTCACTAGAGGAAATGGTGACACTCTCAGGAGCCCATTCAATCGGGGACTCTCATTGCTCATCCTTCTCAAACCGCCTCTACCACTTCAATGCCACACACTCCCAGGATCCTTCTCTTGATCCTGCCTATGCCAGTTACCTGAAAACTCAGTGCCCATTACATCCAACTGCTAAAAATCATCTGGACCCAGTTGTACCATTCGATGCAGTAACCCCAGATCGTCTAGACAACAATTACTATAAGAATTTGAAGAAACACAAGGGACTGTTGACTTCAGACCAAGTGCTCTGGATTGATCCCTCAACAAGAATGACGGTGAGAGACAACATGAATCATCCAGCAGCCTGGGCTGCCAAATTTGCATCTGCCATGGTGCATATGGGTTCGATTGATGTGCTCACTGGGTCGCAAGGCGAGATTAGGAAGAAGTGCAGAATTGTGAATTAGGTGTGATTTTGATTACATGAAACTAGAGTGAGCCAAAGGTGTCTTTTCTTTGTAACAAGTCTCAATATTTATGTGTTCTGTTTATGAAGTAATCAAGTGAATTTTCGTTTGTTTAGTTCAACTACTTTGTAAACTATTTTATCTATTGTTTTTAATGGGCTGCAGAACAGGGGTAACCCTCCCCCCAAACCATTAGACAAGTTCACATCTGTCCCCCACAGAATGCTCCCCAAAAACATCCGACATGCACATCTCAGCGTGTATTGAGAACATCTCCCGTTCACTGGGAGATGTTCCCAATACACGAATGGAATGTGCCGTGGAACATTTTTGGGGCGCATTCTGTGGGGGCGATTTGAACTCCCCCTAGACCCCCTCAACCCGGTGAAGGCGGGACTCAATCCTAAGTCTCAAACTATATAGAGAGTTTAAATCGCGTAATATGCATTACTAGGTTTTTGTTATTATCCCTTTTTTTTTTATCTTGTGCACATGCATGCTCTTACACTAGTAGGGTAACAAAGAAAATGAGTAGTTAATTAATATCTATTTGATCACTTTTTCTGAGTGGTCTGAACAGTCCAACAGTTGAGTCCAGTCCAAGTCTGGCAATTCTTATATGCATAACTCAACCTTAATTCCAATTACTTAGTCGGGATGTCATCATTCTTCTATCAGAAGCTAATTTTCAAATGATTCTTTTCATAATCTTCATTTCAATAGCAGTTCATTTTCTTGGAAAGCATATGGTAATTTGTAAGGTAGAGCCCAAATTTAGATGGAAAACTATACTTATGCAAAGCTTTATTGTCATGTCATACTGCGAGGTTGCCCATCAAGGCCAGATAGAGACTGAATACGGCCACCAAGTAAGCTACATGATCTACAAAGCTTTTAACATGACTGAAGAATAAGGTTTTGCTCGCAACTAAATGAGAGGTGTCTCCAATGAAACTCAGTAGATCAGAAAGGATGTTGGATAACTTCAGTGTCATATCTCATATCAACATTCCTTCTCCAGCTTAGGGTCATTCACCAACTGGGTACCTGATAAAGACATGAGAGCTTCAGAAAAATGTGGGCTCTGGAATTTGTTTGGGATGCATTTAGTTGGGGATGGTATATGGCAAAAACAGGTACTTTGTGAATGCTAGTATTTCGTTGCCAGAAGGAAACAAGGATCCTCAATGAGGCACTGGGCTTTATAAGGCCACTTCTAACTACTACAATATATAGCCATCCACCAAAGGATTTTTCTGTTGGAGGAGTGGTGAGGCCCCAAACCAATTCTTAATACTTCACAGTCAGACGGTTTAGGCCAAGTTTTGGCCAAGTAGAAGCTGATATGGATGTAATGGGTTTATGTATATCAGTCCCAATCTTAATGGTCCAAATTAAGAAGTCTTATTTTGGAGATTTCGGTTGCAATACTTTAAGACCTTGTTCATTTGTAACAGTGCAGCTTACCTGGGTAAGTGCACTTACCTGGACACTGTGTCTAGCTAACAGATAGGAACACTGAGTTAATCGCCCATTACTGCTGCTGTCCATTAAACTCTGAATTAATCGCCCATTACTGCTGCTGTTAGCGGCTGTAAGAGCATCCACAACACTGTGCAAGTGAAAATGACATGATTACAGTATCACAATTTTAGCTCTGAAATTTGGAAAAGAAAATTACTAATACATTAAATGAGCAAATACTATTATTACAACAACAACAATAATAATAATAAATAATATTCCATTACCATGAATTTTAATATCTGTACTCTGAAAATCCTTCATGTGGTTTCCATGCATCTCAGGAGTTCCTACTAGTAAGAAGTACTGAATCCCAATCTATGGAGGTATAAGTATAACTAAGCATATGGTTTTAATGTTCATCAGAGGCAAACGTATTCTTTAACTTAGTTTTGAAATTTAGATATTGGAATTTCCTATTACAAACTTGATCACCCTCATGTTTGCTTGAATTTTAGCAGCAACCATCCTTACACATGGCACCTACCAGATACCACTCCTTTTCATTGAATGCCTATATTTTTCTTTACAAACCATAGCTTCTAGGCCTCCATAAGCAGCAGTTTTGAAATACTTACTTGTATCTGCTCTCTCTATTTTCAGCCTGAATGCACCCATAAAAAAGCCATCCCTATTCTAATCAATACAGTCAAAGCCCTATTCTATATACTATATCCCAGTTTGTATAATTTTTCCTTCTTCGAGAAAGAGGTACTTCTCATATAATGGCTCTCTTCAAATGTTTCAGGTCCATGGGCATTAGGACATCTCATCAAAGAAGGTAAGCAACTAATGGCTATAAATATGGTATAATCTTATCAGAATAATAGCAGAAAATAGAAGGAAAAAAGAGAGAAGCTGAAAGGAGAATACCACCATCTGAACAGATTAGGAGAGAATTAGTACTCTTTATTCTCTCTGAAGCAGTCAGCCAGCTCTTACTGTCTTACATTAACTTAATAAATGAGTTTACAAAACTATCTCTGTTTATGATTATTTATGGACTAGAGTGTCCTTATTTTATAAAGTATGAGGTCTATACTACTTTGCCACCCATATATACTTGACATATTACTTCTCTCAACACTCTCCATCAAGTTGGTGAGCATATACAAATCATGAGGGTGGTGTAAAGCATAGTTCCGCAGATCATCCAACTGGTCTCCAGTCTTCACAAATGGAGTATCTATGTCACCATTCTGAACCTTCTCTCTAACAAAATGACAGTCCACCTCAATATGCTTTGTCCTCATAAAATGCAGGGTCTAATGCAATATGGATTACTGCTAGATTATCATAAAGAAGAATAAAAAGGGATTCCTGAATAGCATGTTAATGATTTAAGAGGAGATGATTAGTAGTTTCTCACGAAGGACACTCACATGAGGAAAAGGCACCAGTTTTTCCATTTCCATGTGTTGATGACTCGGTTGGCTACTTACCAATAGGAAACTTTGACCTTTGGAGGAGATGGAGCCAATATTCCAATAGGCGTTTGAGGCATATGCTTCAAAAGCATCCCTGCCTCCAACGTATACCTTAGGGCATTTTGAGTGTGCCTCACCTAGAAGCATGCCCCTAGGTATACCTGGACCAAACCAAGTGGCCTTTGGCTAGAAAGGAGAGTCATTGATTTTAAAATGTATTGAAATTTTTTTTGTAATGAATGAAGTGTAATACAAAGTACTATAGATCCTAGAACATAGGTTTGAAGGACTCTGCCTATCCCTTTTTTGAAAAACTATTTATTTAATCCTTATTTACCCCTAGGCCCTAGCTTAGACCATCTGCCGACCTTTGAATCCACCAAATTGATACCTCCATTTCCCTCATCAACCACCTTATCTCCTTGATTGTTTGTTTATACTGCCAAATTGTCTGGCTATTTATATTGAGCCTATTAACTACAACCTTAGAATCCCCTTCTATCACTAATTTGCTAGTATTCATTGACCATATCAACTTCAACCCTTGTAGACCAATTCATTATCTTAACTAATTAGCTTGTTGCCTCCTCTCTGTAAAGAATGGGAGCGTGTAGGACACACGCCTGGGCTGATGTATTTATAGAATTATAGTGACAAATGAGTGCAAATTAAAATGTGTTCATCAAATTCAAAAGCCATGTGAAGGGTGCCAGGTTGAAGCTTCTCGGGTGGGGGAGCAAACCAACGCCCACAACGTCTCACAGCACATCTCCACCGTGTATTGAGAACATCTCCCGATCATGATACCAGAAATGATGATGTCATCATCGGGAGATGTTCACAATACACGGGGGATGTGCTCTGGGCGTTGTGGGGGCAATCTAGTGGGGGAGCTGATTTGAACTCCTTTGAAAAGCTCAATTTGCGGTAAACAATAAGAAGGCGTGTGTCCACCACGCGCTTCCATGTTTTTATAATATTATATATTTGTTGGGAAAGTGAGGGAATCCCTAACACTCGCATTCAACACAATTCCACGTCCACCCACTTGTACACTTGTACTAATATTCACAGTTGGAGTTTGGAGTGGAGTGGAGAACATAGCAGAGCAAACCCATCATGATCTCTCTCTCCAAAGTCCAAAGTTGACGGACGGCTTCAAAGTTCCCTGCTTTCAAAACTGTAGTTGCAATTGCAACTTCGCGGCGGCGACGACAGGGGTATGGACAGAACGCCAATTTGTGCTGTGACTGCTATCCCCAACACTTCCGTCTATTGATTCATTAGATGAATTGGCCAAATTACCAAAATATCCACATTGTGGTTGACGTCGCTAGCAATGAGTCGGAGCGGGTCTGGTTCGAGACAAAGCATACCAGTCACGAACCGATTATTAATCAGTTCCATCAGACCGGACAGAAAACCGTTCTGCAACTGGTTTCCGAGTTGAATGGTCCAATCGTCTGGTCTGAATGGATAGCCTGTTCTGATAAAAAATTTAAAATTTAAAAAAAACAAAAAATATGTCAAAACCATTGTCTGGGTTGATGGTTCAATGGTTTGACCACCCAGTTCAATTTGGAAGGAGTACAAATATAAATTCCAAATTAAGTTCAATTTGGAAAGAGTACAAATACAAATTTTTAGAGTGCAAATACATTCAAAATAATACAAAATACAAGGTTTTGTACTCTACATATTTGTATTTATATCCTTCCAAACACATACAAAATACAAGAGTTTGCACTCTATATATTTGTATTTGTACTCCTTTCAAATAAAGTTTTAGGCTCAATTTAAGAAAGATATAAATATAAATATGTACAGCACACAATACAATATACAAGGATTTGTATTGTTTTGCACAGCACATTATTGTATTTGTACTCTTCCCAAACTGAGCAGAAATACATGCAACGGGAAAAACAGTCTATTAAATTCCAAAACATGCTCATAAATCAATTGGTCATTAAGGTATCCAACCATAAAGTAATTAACAATTCACAGAGAAATAAATGATTAAGTTTTATATGCTATTGAATGCTCAGCTTATTTGGGTACTTACCCTTGTTTTGGAAGGAAGAAAAATTTCTCGAGTATGTAGCTAAGAGAGTAACTAATAGAACAAAGGGAGAGAGTAACTAATAGAACAAAGGGATGGAGAGGATATCTGTTATCTCAAGCGGGCAAAGAAGTAATCCTAAAATCAGTAATCACAGTCATTCGAGCTTATTGCATGTCTTGTTTTTTAATCCCCCAAAAAAATTGTGATTCCATGTCAAAGTCTCAAAAATCATTTTGATGGGGACAAGCATTAAGTGGATTGCTTGCGATCATATTTGCAAAATTAAATCAAATGAGGGGCTATGATTCAGAGACACTCATGCTTTCAATTAGGGATGCCAATTTTCTCCATCTTCAACAGGGACTCGATGGGGGTTGTTTTGGCGGGGTGGGGACGGGAACTGATGAAGGCGGATTTGGCCCTTCAATGATATTGTGACACATGCCACATCGGAACAACTAGATGACACCCGGAATCACTTAGGCAACAACTTGCCTTAGCCAAGTTGATGGTGTCCCACTCGGCGGCCTGGCCCAGGCACGAACTGGCGGCCTGGCCCAGGCGCAAATTGGCGGCCTGGCCCAAGCGCTGAACTGGCAGCCTGGCATAGGCGCCAACCTGGTGGTCTGGCACAAGTGCCGACCTGGCAACCTGCAAGACGTATTCGCTGACAAATTCGACATGCATATCCTAACACTTCGACCTCGCTGGGTTAGCCACCCTGGGTCCTCTGACATTGATTCCTTGCATGTCTCTAAAGAACTACAAAACTCAACAATCAATCCAGCTCGCCACCAGGCAGCCCTGCACCTGGTTAGCCCGACGCCTCATAGGCAACTCGGCACCTCACAGGCAGCTCGACACCTAAGCAGCTCCACTTCGACCTCTGAGTCATCGGCCACTTGGAAGCATACCAAATGACGAGGTACTTAGCCAAAAATCGATACATCAACAAAAAATGATTCATCAGGAACCAAGACGGGGATTAATAGGAATCCCCAATCGACGGGTCGGGGATGTGGATTGAAGTCCCCGCCCCGCCCTGATCTCGATTATATATATTAAATGTTATTTATATTAAATATATATTATTATATTATTTCTATATATCAAAATATATTTAAAAAATATTTATAATTATAATTTTTTATTTATTTTAAGTAAATTTATTTTCAAAAATATTGTTATCTAAAACATTTTTGGGGATTCAAATCCTCATGGGGAACCCATCCCCGTTGGGGATTGGGGATGGAGAACAAATTTTATCCCCAACGGGGATTGGGGACGGGGATGGGTTAATTTCAGAATCAGGGCTAGGGACGAAGAATATGATCCCCGCCTCGAACCCGCCCCGTTGCCATTCCTGTGTTCAATCTTGCATCGATTTGGTTAGAATGAGAGAGTGTTATGAAAGTTTATTTTATTTTATATTATATATCATATAAAATATATATTATATATGTTAATATACACATATATTTTGGTTTATGGTTTGGTTTGGTTTCTAAAGTTTAAGAAACAAAACCAATTTGTTCTAAGTCTAAATCAAAAGAACTACAAATTACGGTTTAATTGGTTTTTTTTTTTTTTCAGTTTGGTTTGGTGGTTTGAACCGTGTAATGACCATCCTTAAAAATGACCCCTAAGTGGAGGCAAAGGTCAAAGATCCCCACCACCCAAACGGTTTGCAATAAAACTCCTATGATGTCATGCCAGCCCAACCCATAATGTCTTGAGCAAAGTGGAATAACAATTCATGAAAATAATGGGAAGGGGATGGAAACAATATCTAATTGTCTGAATTTGAATTCAATCCAATTAATGGTTAAGGGTGTGTATGAGTAAATTTGGTTTGGTTCCATGGAAGTACTTAGAACCTAGCTTATAGGGGTAACCTGGAATATGAACCTACACTGTGAAGGTCGGTTCTAGGGTTGGTTTTGGCATTGGCGGTTTCTAGGTCTACCTGTGAACCTTGTTCTTTCTTTACTCTCTCCTTTCAGAAAAAAATAAAATGAAACATATCATTTGAAAACTTGATTTTCAATAATGATAATATATAGTTTAACACTTATATTATCTTTATTGATTAAATTGAATAATTTAATATATAGATTATCATAATATATTAATATATGGTTCAAAATTTGTCATTATAATTTAAATTTGTAAATATTACTTTTTACATTATTTATTATACACATTCAAACATTAAAATGAAAGCAAATGATCAAATCACTTAAGTAACTCAATGGTCAAGTGAGATCATGACTTTTTTAACCATGAATGCTTGGGTTCAAATCTTCACATTCTTAAAAATACTTCACAGTTTTATTTTAAGGCAAATTTGGTTTCAATGCTGGTTCCACCAAAACCAACTAAGGCTAGTTCTGTGTTGATTGACCTTGGAATCAACCTGAATGGGGGTTGGTTCCATTGGAACCATGCCCTAGAAATTGCTCAATTCCTAATTGGTGGATAAGAATTTGTGGTTAGTTTGTAGTTCCTTGGAAAAACAGAATTAATAACCCCCAAATCCTAATTTGTAAAGTTCTTAATTTTCTTTCTGAAATGAAATTTTGTTGCCTATTCGATGGGGTAGCCGCATGAGGGTTCCAATAAGATTAATTTTGATGCCTCATGTGGGTCAAATGGTTTCTGCTTTATAGTGTGTAGAGGTCATGATGGTAGAGTTCTGAATGTGGAAGCTTATCCTATTAACATAACTTTTATTAACCTAGTCGAAGCTTGGCTACACAGGAAACCCACAAATACTACTCTCCTTTCTTGTGGCATGCCCATTATTTCATGAAGCTAATCAAGCAACATATTGATTAACTCATGCAGTGGTCAACGGTCCTTCTTTTTCTATTAATGAGCTTCCATGGGACTTGGTTTTCATTTGTTTTTGTGATGATTGGGGATGTGCTACCCCTTGCCTTAAAATTCCCCTTTTACAAAAAAAAAAAAAAAAAATTTACTAAAACTTAGCATATAGTTTGCATTTTACTAAATCACCCTATAATTTGCAACCTATTGTACTTAATCAACTTTTCTTTGGATGGAAGTGGGGAATGATGGTTTTGACTAATGTTTATTTAAATAAATGTTTTAAAAATCAATTCAAAGGCCTCACCGTTTTTGCCTCCGGGTCATGGGTCACTGGTTCGACTGGCTAGGTTAAATGGTTCAGATTATACCACATCAGCACATATATGTATTAAGTGTATATATATATATATTTTAGTAATACAAATGGTTTAAGTGGTCACATGACCATTCCTAGATGACAATACAAACAATTAACAATAGAAGGTTGATTAAGCAAATTGATTGTAAACTTACAAATGTGTTTTAGTAAAATACAAATTATATATAGGATTGATTTTAGCAAATCTATGAAATTATAGGGGTGTAAAATTTATATTGTATATATGAGTAAAATTAGTTTAAATTGTATTTTTGTTAAACTATCATAGTTTTAAGTTTCACACAAATTATTTTCAATTCACTTTATTAAATATCAATTTTAATTCATTTTATTAATATGTGATATTTTAATCATTTTAGTTGGACCCGTTTTTTTGGATTTTGAAGGGGGAGTGCCGGTCAACGGAACTTACTGAAATAAAGTGATATCTATCTCCTAAATAAATAAAAATAACTTTTCCACTCGAAAAAAATTAACAAGACGAATTAGGACAATTTTGCCTCGAACACAATAGGGTCAAGTCACTTAACCAGGTAAAGTAGCTTTTCGAAAAACAAACGGGGCAAAGTGTAAACTCGCATTGGCCGGATCGGTTTTGGTTCGGGTTGGAACGACTTCATGTCAGGTGTGGGTTGGGTCAGACCCGAAATTAAAATGCCATAGCCCATAGTTTGAGCATATTGAACGGTCAAACCGGACGATTGACCCTTTAACCCAATGACCAAATGACAAAAACGGTTCTACATCCGATCTATTCTGCCACCATATGTCGATTGTCGACATACATCATCAGTTCATCACCATTACCTTTAGCTTTTCTTTCTCTCTCAACTAAAAAACCTACTTATACATGGATTCCGGTTCTTCCATGCCAACTTAACTGCCAAGCTGTCACAGGTGATTCCTTCGTCGCGCCATTAAGCACCTACAGTGAGCCATTAGAGTGCCAACTGCATGCCTTCATGGTGTCAACATGTGTGTCATGGGTGGGCTTTGCATGTATTCTGTAAGGGGGACCGCCAATGGCGTTATTGTAATTACTTAGTATGTTTTTTCGTCCTTTTGATGTTTCCTATTGTCACTCCCCCAAAAGCTCAACGTATTCTTTGAGGGGAGGTAGGTAGTCGAGTGAGTCATGAGCATGTAAAGGTTAAGCATGAGTCCCTTCGACACTGAAATGTGTGCTTATGCTTGTCATCCATTAATGCAATACAAGTAGCCTTTTTCTAATTCGTGTGCCATCTTTGTTGCCTTTTTCTTGTGTTGTTGCTTGTTTCTTAGGCTTATTCGTCGCATTCGAGTGTCGCACGGGGTCCCAACGACTACTCCCGTGATAGTTGGTATCAGAGCAGGAGCTCCTACACACACTCTGGACCTTGTCTTCGTCCCTACATCAACACAATGAAGAGCAACCGTGGCATTGCCGATGACACACCACATGGGCGGCTTCAAGCCCACGACACTGATGAAGCTCCACTTGACGAACCTACCAAGACACAAGCCCCAAAGGGGCGTACAACTAAAGCTAGCAAGCACGACAAATCAGTCGACCAACTAGCTACCATGGACATGTGCCTCCTACGTTGCGAGGTGACAGTGGAAGAAACCCGAGATCGGGTTGATGAACTCCACATCAACCTAGAGACGGTTGAGAATGCAGTGGTGGGACTAGAAGGACGTTTCAATGGCACCTTCAGAGACATGCACACCACCATATAGAATTCGGGAGCTGGGCCTTCCCAAAGCAGCCTACAAGGCTTGCTAGATAGATTTCAAGCGCAATTGGATGAGATGAGAGATGGGATGACTCTTCTAAAGAGGGCAGTGGCCAATACACCTAGCACTCCCTCCACCCTAGCTTCCATGAACATCAAGATCCGAGAGCCAACACCTTACTCGGGTGCTTGGGATGCTAGGGAGCTTGACAACTTCTTGTGGCAATTGGAGCAATATTTCTCCGCCACTGGCATCATTAACAACCAAACTCAGGTACATACAGCTGCTATGTATTTGATTGAATCACAATGTTATGGTGGCGTAGGTGTTGCCAAGACATTGAATGTGGAACCCACACCATTGACACCTGGGTTGGATTCAAGTGTGAGATCAAGCGGTAGTTCTACCCATAAAATGTGGAGTACCTGGCGCGCCGAAGAATGAAGAATCTCAGACATCAAGAATCATTACACGACTATGTCAAGGAGTTTTCGGCCTTGACGTTGGAGATCACTGACATGTCAAATAAGGATCTTCTATTCAATTTTATGGACGGTCTCAAGCCATGGGCCGAGCTCGAACTCCAGCGACGCGGGGTTGAGGACCTTGTCACCACCATGGCCGTAGCTGAGCAACTTGTTGATTTGAGAACACCTAAGGAAGATGTGCAAAAACCATCCAGCTCACGTACCATGAGTTTGAGTGGGGGAGATCAACAATCAACCTCTACAAAGGAGAAGCCAATGCCCGCAGACAAGCCCTACAATTACCAACACGGGAAGAAGCCACAAGGAGGCCCAAGCTATCAGGGCCACCAATCCATTAGGAGACCTCCTCCTGTGCCTTATTACCTTTGCAACGGGAAGCATTGGACGAGTGACTGTCAAACCCAAAAGAAAATAACTGCCCTCATCGCCAAACTCAGCAATAGTGAAGAGAGTGATGAGGAGAAACCCACAGCGGCGCAAGAGTAGGCGCCCTCCAACTCATCAATGCCATGGTCAAGAAAGAGGCCACATCCAAGCGGCCTACCAAAGCCCACAAGGGGCTGAATTATGTAGGCATCACCCTCGGTGGGAGGCCGACCCAAGCCTTGGTGGACACTGGGGCCACCCACAACTTCATTACTTGCAGAGGCAAAGCGACTCGGCTTGACCACCACCAAACAAACTGGGTGGGTCAAGGTTGTTAACTCCGGGGCCAAAGCAGTAGAGGGCACGACTCGTGGAGTAGAACTCTTAGTTGGACCATGGAAAGCACCCATCAATCTATCTATGGTTCCCTTGGATGATTTTCAGGTTGTTCTTGGAGTGGAGTTCCTCACGTAGGCGGAAGCAACACTTATTCCACACATTAACAGTTTGCTTATTCTGGACGAACACTCCCCTTGCATGATTCCT